>NW_027445050.1:0-134883 GCF_048569485.1 Anomaloglossus baeobatrachus
CGGTTCTACTGGAGTGGGATGCGGGAGTCGGTAGAAGCCTGGTGCCGAGAGTGTGGTCCTTGTACGCTGAGGAGGAAGGACGAGGCCAGCCAGAGGGCGCCCCTACACCCGATCATCACACATCAGCCGCTGGAACTGGTCGCCCTAGACCATGTCAAGCTCACCCCCAGCCGAAGTGGGTACGCCTACGCGTTGACCATCGTAGACCACTATTCAAGATTCATGGTGGTTGTCCCCGTCAAGGACCTAACTGGCCGAACTGCCGCTCGAGCGTTCCAGGCTTATTTCTGCCGACCACATGGATATCCAGAAAAGGTGCTTACTGACCAAGGCCCGGCTTTTGAAGCGGAGGTGTTCCATGAGTTCTGCCAGTTGTACGGCTGTAAGAAGATCCGGACCACCCCTTACCATGCCCAGACCAACGGCATGTGTGAGAAGATGAACCACTTGGTCCTGGGACTCCTCAAGACGTTACAGCTGGAAGAGCGGAACCTGTGGCCGGAAAAGCTACCCGACTTGGTCGATATGTACAACCATATCCCGTCCAGCTCCACAAAGTGCACCCCAGCATATCTGTTGAGGGCTCGCCCCGGCCGCCTGGAAATGGGATTGGAGGCCCCAGAAGCACTCCCTTCGACAGCTGAATGGGAAACTCGGCGGAGAGCACAATACTGGCAGATTCAAGAATATGTCGAGAAGAACTTAAGTCGGAGTCGGGAACTGCAGGAGCAGCGCTTTAATCAAAAGGCGTCTGCTGGGCCTTTTCAGCCAGGAGATGTCGTACTGAAGCGGAAGAGGAGAACCCACAAGCTGGATGATCAATGGGAACAGAACCCGTACGTCATACAGCCCACAGGATGGGAAGATGGGAAGGCCTACCAAATCAGTCGTGACCAGGGAGGCACTTTGGCCACAGTTTCCCGGGACCATCTGAAAAGGTGCCCACCAGCATTAAGGGCGATGGCAGAAGTACCAGCCCCTCCACCAGCAGAGAAGGCAAAAGAAGTGATCCACACTGTGATGGGTGACTTCCCAGCAGACTGGCCTACACAGAACGGCACGGTGATTCTTCCAGTGATACCGTTCCCACAACCTGTGGATGAAGAAGTGGTGGAAGTGGTCAACCGTGAGCCAGAACCAGTGCCAGTGCCCAGGGATGAACCTGTGTCCAGTTCCCCTATGCCTCCGCCTGTCCTGCACGATAGCCGGGAGGAGGAACCGATTGTTCCCTCTGCCCCACTGCCTAGCCCCACTGACACCGGACCCCGGAGGTCCACCTGTCCCAACCTAGTTAGACCCCCACTTAGGTACAGGGAGACCGTCCTTTAAAAAAGGGGGGGGGAAAGGAGATTGTCTGAGTTTTGTTTGAAAGTTTAAAAATGAGAAATTAATTACCAAAGCTTCACCTAATTCACCGTGATTGTGAGAAAACCGGCAGTTGCCGGCACCGTTGTCCCCGTGGGGACCGTTTAAAAAGTTTTGCATGGAGAACTTTCCATGGACTTGCAGGGCAACCACAGACGTTAGTGGCATGTAAATAAGTTGTTCTACCGTTACCATTTCCGCAATTACCGCCTCCGGAGAGGCAGGTTGGAGGGAGGGCCCACAGCAGAGCAGGCTGGGGCCCAGCCACCACAGGAACCGGTGGCTACCCTCTGGAGGGGGAAGGACAGATCCCGCTCGGGTGACTTGGTGCAGGACTGGGGTAAAGGGGTGCTTCCTGGGCTTTAGGGGCAGCATCAGGGCCAGGTTGCTTGAGTGGGAGAGAGCGGAGACCGTAACCGTAAACCGTTAGCAACGTTTAAGAAATGTGCCTCCCGATGTGGGATGATGTCATGAATTGTTATATTACCGTTTTACCCTTTTTATATATTTTTCAGAAAATAAAACCGGTGTTGGACGGGCAGCCCGCGGACAGTCTGCATTTTGCTAAGGGGGAATGTGACGCCCTGGGCAAGCCAGGGGTCACAGGTCACAGCACCACCACACCCTACACCCGAGTTAGGAACACCAAGGCTAACCCAAAATCCTTGTTGCTTTCCTCTAGGGGCTGATGTTCACACCAGGGGGTGGGCCAGGTGGTTGGCTCCACCCACCGAGGAGTTCACAGCCCTGGAGGCGGGAAGAAACAGGCAGTTAAGAAAAGGAAGTGAAAGTAGAAGGAAGTGAAGTGGTAGTGGAGCTAAAGAGAAAAGCTGAAGTAAAGTGAAAAGTGAGAGTAGTAAAGCCTGAAGTTGGTCCGGGTGTGTGCCCCGGACAGTGACAGCAAGGTCAGCAGACGACGGTGATAGTCTGCAGGGGGACTGCTCGGAGGTTGCTGGAAGGACCGCGGACGGGTGGTGGCCCAGCGGTCTGGAGCAGTATACGAAGAACAGTCAGCACCAGGGCAGGGGCCTTTCGGATCCCGGCAAGGCTAGGAGTCGCCATAATTTGCCAAATCCGTCAGTGAAGGGGACGTCTGTCTCCTAACAACCAAGTCCCGATTCAAGGCAACAGTCCAACCGTAACGGAGAGATACCGCCACCGCCAGGGCACCAGTTTCTCAGGGCCAGCGCCTGCGGGCAAAGTAGGGCTCCTCCGGCCCATATCCAAGCCGGGGAGCGGGTTACCGGTGGGAACCCATCGCAACCATTATCATCATAGGTGCAGGACAGAGGGACCGTCACCGTCACCTACTGGGGAAAGCAAGTGCAGCCGTCCGTGGGAACCGTCTTTCCAGCCGTGTGTTTTACCGAAAACTGTGTCATCGTCTCAGGCTGAGTGAGTACCACAGTGCCGCAAGGCACAGCGCTGCCCCCGCATCCCTGCACCCACCAAGCCCTGCTTCACCCACCTCATCACTGGGCCCCGGGATCACCAACCCCTACCCACGGAGGGGCAACACAACAACTGGCTGCTCCATACCATCCTTCCCGGGATCCCCATACAGAGCAGCGGTGGTGTCAACAAATCACCACAACCGTGGGTGGCGTCACGGACAATAGACTATCCCAAAACCCAATCCCCTTTCACTCACGGGCGAGGAGCGCCGCTCGAGTCCCCGGGATCCGGCCCATCGCTCGAGCCACCGAGCAGCAGCAGCGGCAGCCGGACCCGAGCAGTAGGGAGAGCGCGGCGTCCCCTCCTCCGCCCGCGACACGTGCGTGGCAGAGCATTGTGTCAGCATGCATGGCAGAGCATTGTGTCAGCATGCATGGCAGAGCATTGTGTGTGTGCATGTGGCAGAGCATTTTGTGCATGCCTGGCAGAGCATTGTGTGTGCGTGCATGTGGCAGAGCATTTTGTGCGTGGATGGGGCAGAGCATTTTGTGCCTACGTGTGGCAGAGCATTTTGTGTGCACATGCGAGTGGCAGTGCATTGTGTGTGCGTGCGTGGCAGTGCATTGTGTCAGTGTGCATGGCAGAGCATTGTGTCAGCGTGCCTGGCAGAGCATTGTGTGTGCGTGCCTGGCAGAGCATTGTGTGTGCGTGCCTGGCAGAGCATTGTGTGTGCGTGCATGTGGCAGAGCATTATGTGCGTGTGTGACGCCCTGGGCAAGCCAGGGGTCACAGGTCACAACACCACATGCACCCCACATTCCCTGCAGGTACACCTAGCTAACCCAAAATCCTTGTTGCCCTCCTCCAGGGGCTGATGTCCACACCAGGGGGTGGGCCAGGCAGTTGGCTCCGCCCACCGAGGAGTTCACAGCCCTGGAGGCGGGAAGAACCAGGCAGTTTAGCTCAGGCAGAGCTTGAGTGAGGAAGCAAGTGGAGAACAGTTGAGTTTAGGAAGTGAAAGTAGGAGGTGAAGTGGTAGAGGAGCTTAGGAGAGAAGCTGAAGTAAAGTGAAAAGAAACAGTTTGTAAAGCCTGAAGTTGGTCCGGGTGTGTGCCCCGGACTGTGACAGCAAGGTCAGCAGACGGCGGTGATAGTCTGCAGGGGGACTGCTCGGAGGTTGCTGGAAGGACCGCGGACGGGTAGTGACCCGGCGGTACCGGAGCAGTATACGAAGAACAGTCAGCACCAGGGCAGGGGCCTTTCGGATCCCGGCAAGGCTAGGAGTCGCCATAATTTGCCAAATCCGTCAGTGAAGGGGACCTCTGTCTCCTAACAACCAAGTCCCGATTGAAGGCAACAGTCCGACCATTGAGGGGAGACACCGCCACCGCCAAGGCACCAGTTTCCCAGGGCCAGCGCCTGCGGGCAAGAGAGAGGCTCCTCCGGCCCAGATTGAAGCCGGGGAGCGGGTAACCGGTGGGGACCCATCGCTACCAAAGAGACTTTACATAGGTGCAGGGAAGAGACCGTCATCGCTAACTGCAGGGAGCCGCAGCACCGTAGTCGTCCGAGGGACCCGTCCAACCAGCCATTTGTTTACCGAGAACTGTGTCGTTGTAATACTACTGTATGTTCTGAGGATTTCGATTGCGTTAGGGCAATGACAACAGAGACGAGTTCTTGGTACAAGATGTTATATAATATGTCACCACGGTAGATACACAACAGGAATAAACACAGTAAAACAACACACAAAACGGAGCGAAGGGGATTCCCGGGGCCACGCACCGGACTCCCCCAGGGAGACCACCAGAGCGAACCCCTGTACAGGGACTGTCCGGCAATCAACCCCGGAAGGCCTAAATGTGCGGCAGCCGGTACACAAGGGGCAAGTGGTATAGTCCAGGAGTGTCCGTACGGGATGATTGTCCAGAGTGGTTACGAACCGGGCAGAGTGCTGATCAAAGATGGCAGACGGAGTCCGGGCACAGCTTGAAGAAAACCGGGTATGGTCCAGAGTCGGTCGGTAGAGTTTCAGGAGAATCCAAGGCAATCAGGAAGTAGAAACAGCAAAGCAGGAGCACACAGCAAGCAGTATACTCAGGCACTGGACTGGGCTGAGAGGCGGCCTTTTAAGCAGCTGGACAGGAAGTAGGGCAACAGAACCTTAAACTCCATGTTAACTGAGGGCAAGCTCATTCAAAAGAGAACTGGAAAACCTGGAAACCTGACATTACTCCCCCCCCCCCAGAGACGGCCTCAGGACGGATCAGGGCCCGGCTTGTCCGGGAACCGTCGATGAAACTGAGCGATCTTCCGGGGTGCCCGAATGTTACCCACCGGTTCCCAGGAATCGTCCTCGGGGGCGTACCCCTGCCAACGTACCAGATATTGAAGCCGACGACGATGGAGCCGGGAGTCAATAATGTCCTCAACCACGAACTGCTCCTCGCCGTCGACCATCACAGGCGGAGGAGGAGGCACAACACGACCACGAAACGTATTAGGGGAGACAGGTTTGAGGAGAGACACATGAAAGACCGGGTGTACCTTTAGATGGTGCGGCAACCGTAGCCGACAGGCCACAGGGCTCACGATCCCGGTGATCTTAAACGGACCGATGAATTTTTGTCCCAGCTTCTGCGAAGGAACACCCAATCTCAGGTTTTTGGTGGATAACCATACAGAGTCCCCTACCTTGTACATGGGTGCCGGTTTCCGGTGAGTGTCTGCCGACCTCTTGTAACGCTCCTGGGCCGTAGCCACAGTGTCCTTTAGAACCTCCAGATTCTGTCGAAGCTCTGTCAATCTGTCCTCCACCGCCGGCACCGAAACCGCAACCGGTGACCTAGGCAAAACATTCGGATGATAACCCAAGTTAGCAAAAAAGGGCGTTACCTTAGTGGAGCTGCTCTGAGTGTTGTTATAGGAGAACTCCGCCAACGGAAGCATCTTCAACCAATCGTCTTGGAGATGGCTGACATAACATCGAAGGTATTGTTCCAGGGTTTGATTCGTCCGTTCGGTTTGCCCATTTGTCTGAGGATGGTATGCAGAAGACAAACAGACATCAATCTGGAGTGCCGTACAAAAGCCCTTCCAGAACCTAGACGTGAACTGCACGCCCCGGTCAGAGATGATCTCGTCTGGTACCCCATGCAATCGGAATACGTTCTGGATAACCAAATCCACTGTCTCTGCGGCTGAGGGAAGACCGGTACACGGAATGAAGTGAGCAGCTTTAGTCAATCGATCCACCA
The DNA here is from genome assembly GCF_048569485.1 of Anomaloglossus baeobatrachus. Taxonomy (NCBI): domain Eukaryota; kingdom Metazoa; phylum Chordata; class Amphibia; order Anura; family Aromobatidae; genus Anomaloglossus; species Anomaloglossus baeobatrachus. Next base: position 6,021 of record NW_027445050.1, read on the forward strand.
CCACTAAGATGGTATTGTGCCCGCCTGAGACTGGCAACTCCACAATAAAATCCATGGAGATAGACCCCCAAGGGCGAGATGGCACGGGTAACGGTTGGAGGAGTCCCGTAGGAGCCACACGAGGGACCTTGCACCGGGCACAAACCATGCATGAGTGGACATAGTCCTTTACATCCTTTAGACAGGTAGGCCACCAGAAAAAACGGCTCAGAAATTCCTGCGTCTTCTGTACCCCCCTATGACCAGCCAACACGGAGTCATGGACCAACTTGAGAACCCGAAGTCTTACGGCCTCCGGGACATAAATGCGTCGCTCTCTCAACCACACACCATTCCGAAGAACAAGAGTTACATCATTCGGGGGGGCAGCAAGAAATACGTCACCATCATAGGCCAGCTTGATGTCCTTCCACAAGTCCTGGTCCTGGATTACTCCAACGAAATTGGCATCCGATAACACGGTCTGAGACGGGGTTCCAGGCACGGAGTCCACGGCGTGGATTCGGGACAAGGCATCGGCTTTCCCATTACGTGAACCTGGACGGTATGTAACGACAAAATTGAATTGGTTAAGAAATAGGCTCCAACGGGCTTGCCGTGGAGACAGGCACCTGGCAGACTTAAGAAATTCCAGATTACGATGATCTGTGAGTACTATCACTTGCTGCGCGGCTCCCTGTAAGTGGTGTCTCCATTCCTTGAAAGCGGAAATAATCGCTAACAATTCCTTGTCCGCAATGTCATAGTTCCTTTCTGCAGGGGACAACCGGCGGGAAAAGAAAGCACACGGATGTAAGAGACTCTTGTCCCCAGTCCTTTGAGAAAGGATGGCCCCTAATGCGTAGTCGGAAGCGTCGACTTCCACGATAAAGGGAAGTGCGGGATTCGGATGTACCAATATAGGCGCTGAGGTAAAACAAACCTTGAGACGATGGAAGGCTTCCTGGGCCTGGGCGGACCACACAAACTTCTGTCCTTTCTTGGTTAACAGAGTGATGGGACGAACGATCTCTGAAAAATTACGGATAAAACGTCGGTAAAAGTTGGCAAAACCGACAAAGCGTTGTACCTCTTTGACGTTACCCGGTTCCGGCCAGTCCAGAATTGCTTGTATCTTGCCAGACTCCATGTTCAGTCCCTGAGGAGAGATGACATACCCTAAGAATTGTATCTGTGAGCAATGGAATTCGCATTTCTCCAGTTTAATGTACAGGTGATTTTCCCTCAGCCGGGTAAGTACGGTCTTGACGTGCTCCTGGTGTTCCTGTAAGGAATCAGAAAAGATTAGGATATCGTCCAGATAAATCACCATGAATTGGTCCATGATATCCCTAAAAATATCGTTAACTAGATGTTGGAAAGCCGCGGGAGCGTTACAAAGTCCAAAAGGCATCACTAGGTACTCAAAATGTCCATACCGACATCGGAACGCGGTCTTCCACTCGTCTCCGGGACGTATGCGAAGTAGATTATATGCCCCACGGAGATCCAATTTGGTGAATATTTTTGCCTGTTGGACCCTCTCCAATAGCTCAGGAATCAACGGTAACGGATACCGGTTCCGGATGGTTATTTTATTCAGTTCCCGGTAGTCAATACAGGGTCTCAGAGTCCCCTCTTTCTTTTTCACGAAAAAGATGGGTGCCCCTGCTGGTGAGGTAGACGGGCGAATAAATCCCTTGGCTAGGCTCTCATCAATGTATTCTTTTAGTGCTTCTAGCTCAGGTGCCGCCAACGGGTAGACATGGCCAAACGGAATCTCCGCCCCTGGAAGTAAGTCTATGGGGCAATCATACGGTCTATGCGGGGGAAGCCGATCGGCTTTTCTTTTGTCGCATATGTCAGCAAAGTCATCATAAACCGGGGGTAGAACAGGTACCTGTACAGTGCCCTCCGCATTCGGTGTTACTGGAACCGGAACAGTTGGACTAATGGTCGGACCACTCTGCGGTGGGAAGGTTATTTCCTTAGTTTCCCAATCGATGACCGGATTCGTAGACCGTAGCCACGGAATACCTAAAATAATCGGAAAATGAGGAGAAGAAATTATCATGAAAACAAGGGTCTCCTGCTGACCTGGCTTCATCACGCATTCTAGCGGTACTGTTTCCTGATCCACTGGTCCAGAGCTTAACGGAGATCCGTCTACCGTCTCCATGGTAACCGGTGAGGATCTTTGCTGAGTCCGGATACCGTGTTTCCTGGCAAAAGAGGAGTCCATGAAATTTCCCCCTGCCCCAGAATCTATCATTGCAGAGGTAGGTATTAGATGCCCCTCCCACCGGATCTGAATGGGGAGCGAGCAATGGGTATATTTCCCTTCTGAGTCCTTCGGTGAGGTTGACATTACAGTCAAGGGAAATACCGCATCCAAGTGCCCACTTGCCTCAGAGATATCGGACTCTGCGTCCGTGTTGTCACACTCTGCCATGGCTGCCAATACCTTATTTGGGCGATTCGGACGTTTCGGGCAGTCGATCAAGAAATGATCCGATTGACCGCAATAGAAACACAAACGCTCACGGAGCCGGTGTTCGCGACGTTCGTTGGTCTCTCGCTTTTGCAGAGAGTCCACTTGCATAGGAACGTCCTCGGCCTCCCGTGGTGTCCTGAGAGCGGGTTCTCTAGAAGGAAACGCAAAGTTGTTTACACGGTTTACAGCTGCCCATTTTTCCTGTCTACGCTCCGTCAAGCGGGTATCAATACGCACACAGTGCTGGAGAAACAGTTCAAAATCCCCTGGAGATTCGGAACGAGCTAACTCGTCCTTGATGGTACTGGACAAACCTTTTCTGAATACAGACAATAATGCATTGTTTCCCCAGTCGGTGTCTACCACTAACCTCTTGAACTCAGTGGCGTATTCAACGACAGAACGCTTTCCCTGACGTAAGGAAAGGAGAGCCGATTCAGCGGTAGCACGGCGATTCGGATCATCAAACATTTGCGCCATTGCGTTCAGAAAGTCATCCAGGTGATTTAAACGGATGTCCCGATTCTCTATCATAGGATTAGCCCAAGCCAGTGCTCGTGAGGTTAATAACATGATTATACATAACACTTTGGACCGGTCAGAACGGTAATAATCAGCATGTACATCAAAAAACAGTATACATTGGTTCACAAATCCACGAAACTGACTACGATCACCATTGAAACGGAATGGGGGTAACCTAGGCATACCGGCAGCTGATACGGACGTAGTGGGGACGGCTTCCTGAGCCTCCACTCTGACTTGCAAATCCTGAATAGCCGGACCCAGTACCTGGTGATCATGGCCCAGCTGTGCCTCCACATCTCTGAGTTTAGTTTGCACCGCCTCCATCTCCTGCTGCAAGGAGTTGATCATGGAAAAGAGCTGATCTACTCGTGTCTCAGTCATTGCCCCAGCGAAATCCTCTTATGGCCTGAGTATAATGTAATACTACTGTATGTTCTGAGGATTTCGATTGCGTTAGGGCAATGACAACAGAGACGAGTTCTTGGTACAAGATGTTATATAATATGTCACCACGGTAGATACACAACGGGAATAAACACAGTAAAACAACACACAAAACGGAGCGAAGGGGATTCCCGGGGCCACGCACCGGACTCCCCCAGGGAGACCACCAGAGCGAACCCCTGTACAGGGACTGTCCGGCAATCAACCCTGGAAGGCCTAAATGTGCGGCAGCCGGTACACAAGGGGCAAGTGGTATAGTCCAGGAGTGTCCGTACGGGATGATTGTCCAGAGTGGTTACGAACCGGGCAGAGTGCTGATCAAAGACGGCAGACGGAGTCCGGGCACAGCTTGAAGAAAACCGGGTATGGTCCAGAGTCGGTCGGTAGAGTTTCAGGAGAATCCAAGGCAATCAGGAAGTAGAAACAGCAAAGCAGGAGCACACAGCAAGCAGTATACTCAGGCACTGGACTGGGCTGAGAGGCGGCCTTTTAAGCAGCTGGACAGGAAGTAGGGCAACAGAACCTTAAACTCCATGTTAACTGAGGGCAAGCTCATTCAAAAGAGAACTGGAAAACCTGGAAACCTGACAGTCGTGTTTACTGGCTGAGTGAGTACCTCCGTGCCGTGTGGCACAGCGCTGCCCCTGAACCTCCACAGGCCCCGACCCGCCTGTCCACCATTCCAATCCCATCACTGGGCCCCGGGAGCACCACAACCCCTACCCACGGAGGGGCACATCAACAACTGGCTGCTCCATATCATCACTCCCGGGCTCCCCATACAGAGCAGCGGTGGTGTTAACAAATCACCACAACCGTGGGTGGTGTCACGGACAATAAACTATCCCAAAACACCCAATCCCCTTTCCGCTCACGGGCGAGGAGCGCCGCTCGAGTCCCTGGGATCCGGCCCATCGCTCGAGCCACCGAGCAGCAGAGGCCGCAGCAGCAGCGGCAGCCGAACCCGAGCAGTAGGGAGAGCGCGGCGTCCCCTCCTCCGCCCGCGACAACTTGGCGTCACGAACAGGATCTTACCGCTCTGCCGTTGGGTAGAGGTGCGCCTTGTGACCGCCGGAAATGTCCGGCCGGAAAATTTCGGAAGTTGCCATCTTTGGCGCGAAAAGTTCCCGCTCGAGCGTCTTCTCGAGTAGCAGAGGCCAAAACCCCACCCCGATAGAGGAGGGGCCGGAAAGAGGCTAAGGGGGACGGAAACAAGATGTCTGCGCCCGACGGAGCCTCTGGAGGAGCGGTGGTCGCAGCCGCAGTGGCACCCGTGGAAGGGAATGGGCCTGCCCAGGTCCCGGCCGCGCTGGCGGGAGGTGCCGCGGCCCCCGCGCTCGCTCAGGTGATGCCGTTCTCCTTGCCCTATGCGCCCGGAGCTACCTGGCTACCGCAGTATGACGGGAAACCTGATGCTTTACAGGTCTTCCGGAAAAAGCTGAACCTGTTGCTAGAACTGTACCCCCTGACCGATAAGCAACGTGCAGCGGTAGTGCTGGGCCAGTTAACCGGTGCGGCTGAGCAGGAAGCGGAGACCTGGGCCGAGGGGGACCGGCTCTCTGTAGCCACCATCTTTGAGAAGCTACAGACTGCCTTTGAGACCCGGACTGAAGCTGAGCTGAGGATGCAGTTTTACCAGTGCCGGCAACGGGCTGTGGATAGCATTCGGGACTATGCTTTACGTCTGCAAACCGCCCTCCGCACGCTAAAGCGGGTGAAGCCTATCAATGAGGCGGACAGCAACAAGATGTTAGTAGAGCAATTTGTGCAGGGGATGAGATCCCCTGAGGATCGCAAACAACTCCGGCTCTGGGCCCTAGAACACCCTGATGTGGACTTTGCCGTGTTGAAGGAACGGGCCATTAAGGCACTGCAGCCCCCAGCTTCAGAAATCTTGGAGCCAGCCCCGTGGCCCATTGAGATGGCCCCCGTTGTGGTGGCCCCTGCCCTACCAACCTCTCCAATACCTACAGCCCCAAGCAGCACGATGGAGGAACTGGCAGCCCAGGTCCGTCGCATGGACGGAGACCTCGCCAAGATTCTTGCTGCACTCCAACCTTTGACCAGATCTCAGCCTCCAGCACAGATACAGCTTGCCGACATCCCTGAGGATGTCCCCTGGATGCAGCGGAGATGTGCTAACAACCCGCGGAGCAGACCTCCAACCTGCTACAAGTGCCGTAAGCCTGGGCATTACTTCCGACAGTGCCCATTAAACGAGCAACCCCTGGGGCCCCGGGCCAGTCCTCAGGAGTAGAACCCCGTGGCCCCCCAGACTGGCGGGACCGGTATATCGGGGCCCGGCCCATCATCCCCGTGGCTGTGGACGGCATACCGGTGATGGCTCTCTTGGACACTGGATCACAGGTAACCACCATACCATACACATTGTACCAGCGGTATTGGGGGATAGACGAGCTGGCACCCCCAGATACTAGTATAACGCTAATTGCTGCTAATGGACTCCCATTGACCCAAGTGGGGTATAAACAGGTGGCTATGACAGTGGGGCAAGCTGAACTGCAACACCAGGGTATGATTGTGATCATGAATGAACCCAGTGATCATAACCCGAAGATAGTGCTAGGAACCAATGTGATGGAGCACTGTATGGGTGATGTGTTGGCGCTACTGCAACAGCTGGCCGCCACGGCGGCGGGGAGCCGACAGAGAGCTGTGCAGCGTGAGATCCGAGCCTTGATGTACCGCCAGCATGTAAACTCAACAGGAGGAGAGATTGGTGGAGTGAGAGTGATGGATGTTGCTCCGTTGATTGTGCCCCCTAGGAGTGAGATGATGATTTGGTGTAGGGCCTCAGGGGCGTGACTACCCTGCCATGATGGAGCCCATACCCTCCGAGCACTGGCCCACTGGAATGGACGCCCGAGGGGTGGTAGACGTAAAGAAGGGGAGAGTGCCCGTGAGGGTGCTGAACTGTGGGGAGGAAGAAGTCAGGCTTCCCCGGTATGCCACCATTGCCAAGCTGCTCACCCTGGATCCCCACACCATCCACGAGGCCATTCCCTCAGTCTCCCCACCTACTACCAGCACTCCCCCGCCTCATGGGGAGGTAAATGAGTGGCACCAACAGCTACACGTGGGCACTGATGATACCCCTACACATCACAAAGCAGGGGTATACAGGGTGGTGCGGGAGTATGAACAGGTTTTCAGCAAACATCCACTAGACTTTGGGCAGATCAAAGGGGTCCAACACCACATCTCCACCGGTGAACACCCCCCTATCAAAGAGAGGTTCAGGCCTATTCCCCCTGCGCATTACCAGTGTGCCAAAGATATGTTGAGGAATATGAAGGAGGCAGGGGTTATTCGGGACAGCTGTAGTCCCTGGGCCGCTCCGTTGGTACTGGTCAAGAAGAAGGATGGTACCATGCGGATGTGTGTGGACTACCGGAAGATTAATCAGATAACACATAAAGATGCCTACCCACTGCCCCGTATTGAAGAGTCTTTGGCCGCACTGAGAACCGCAAATTACTTCTCTACCCTTGACCTCACCAGTGGGTACTGGCAAGTGGCAGTGGCCCCGGAAGACCGGGAGAAAACCGCTTTCACCACCCCAATGGGGCTCTGTGAATTCAATAGTATGCCGTTTGGGCTGTGCAATGCCCCTGGAACCTTCCAACGGCTGATGGAGTGCTGTCTGGGACATCTGAACTTCGAGACCGTCCTGTTATACCTGGATGATGTGATTGTGTACTCTCAGACGTATGAAGCCCATCTGGAGCACCTAGCCGAGGTGTTCGCGTCCCTTGCCAAATACGGGATGAAGTTGAAGCCCTCCAAGTGCCACCTGCTGAAACCCAGAATGCAATACCTGGGGCATGTGGTGAGTGCGGAAGGTGTCGCCCCCGACCCTGAGAAGATCACTGCCATCCGGGACTGGCCAAGACCAACCACCGTGAGGGAAGTAAGGCAGTTTTTGGGTCTGGTGGGATACTACCGGCGCTTCATCAAGGGGTACACGAAGATGGTTGCTCCCATGCAAGACCTCCTTGTGGGACAGACCAAAGGTGGTAGACCCATCGGAGCCCCACTGGTGTGGGAGGACAGGCATGAGGAATCCTTCCGTCAGCTGAAAGCGGCCTTGACTGGAGAAGAGGTCCTAGCGTACCCTGACTACGGCTGCCCATTCATCCTCTACACAGACGCCAGCAATGTGGGTTTGGGGGGCAGTCCTGTCCCAGGTCCAGGAAGGAAAGGAGAAGGTGATTGCATATGCTAGTCGAAAACTCCGGCCGACTGAAAGGAACCCTGAGAACTACAGCTCCTTCAAGCTCGAGCTCCTGGCACTGGTGTGGGCTATCACCGAGCGGTTCCGCCACTACTTGGCCGCAGCCAAGTTCACCGCCTTCACGGATAACAATCCGTTGACTCACCTGGACACGGCCAAGCTGGGCGCGTTGGAGCAGCGGTGGGTGGCCAGACTAGCCAACTATGACTTCACCATCAAATACAGGGCCGGTCGTGTCAACATTAATGCTGATGCCCTCTCTCGGATGCCCAACTTGTCAGAAGGTGGGTGCGAGGATGATGACCTCGAGGAGATCGAGTTGCCTGCATGCCACCGGCCACCAACTGAGAAGGTACATGTCCACCAACAACGGGTGAACCTGGATCCGCTGCACAGTCAGGAGTGGCAGGAAGCTCAAAATCAGGCGCCCGCTGCAAGGCGCTGCTGGGATGGACCCTGCCGCCCCAGCTGAAGCCCAACGCTTGTGGAAGGAACGGACCCGGCTGTGTCTACATCAGGGGAGGTTGTACCGTGAGCTGATCAACCCGAAGACCCATGAGAAAATCCACCAGTTGGTTATTCCCCTAGCTGATGTACCCACTGTTCTGCAGGGCAAGGCGTACCATGATGGTGCCGGCCACTTCGGGTGGAAGAAGCTGGAGATGCTGTTGATGGAGCGGTTCTATTGGAGTGGGATGCGGGAGTCGGTAGAGGCCTGGTGTCGAGAGTGCGGTCCTTGTACGTTGAGGAGGAAGGATGAAGCCAGCCAGAAGGCTCCCCTACGCCCGATCGTTACACACCAACCGCTGGAGCTGGTCGCCTTGGACCATGTAAAGCTCACCCCCAGCCGAAGTGGGTACACTTACGCTCTGACCATAGTAGATCATTACTCTCGGTTCCTGGTGGTTGTCCCGGTCAAGGACTTAACCGGCCGTACCGCCGCTAGAGCGTTCCAAGCTTACTTCTGTCGACCCCATGGATACCCTGAGAAGGTGCTTACCGACCAAGGTCCAGCCTTTGAGGCGGAGCTGTTCCAGGAGTTCTGTCAGCTGTACGGCTGCAAGAAGATCCGGACCACACCTTACCATGCCCAGAACAACGGTATGTGTGAGAAGATGAACCATCTGGTCCTTGGCCTCCTCAAAACGTTGCCGTTGGAGGAGCGGAACCTGCCTGACTTGGTCGATATGTACAACAATATCCCGTCTAGCTCAACGAAGTGCACCCCAGCGTATCTGATGAGGGCTCGGCCTGGCCGACTGCCGGTGGACCTGGAAATGGGACTGGAAGCCCCAGAGACACTCCCCTCAACGGCTGAATGGGACACCCGGCGGAGGGTGCAGTACCGACAGATTCAGGAGTATGTGGAGAAGAACCTAAGTCGGAGTCGAGAACAACAGGAGCAGCGCTTCAATCAGAAAGCGTCTGCGGGCCCTTTCCAGCCTGGAGATGTGGTGTTAAAGCGGAAGAAAAAAACCCAGAAGCTGGATGATCAATGGGAACAAATCCCATACGTCATCCAACCCACAGGATGGGAAGATGGAAAGGCCTACCAGATCAGTCGTGACCAAGGGGGCACCTTGGCCACGGTTTCCCGGGACCATCTGAAAAGGTGCCCACCAGCATTGAGGGCGATGGCTGAAGTACCAGCTCCTCCACCAGCAGAGAAGGCAAAAGAGGTGATCCACACTGTGATGGGTGACTTCCCAGCAGACTGGCCTACACAGAACGGCGCGGTGATTCTTCCAGTGATACTGTTCCCACAACCTGTGGATGAAGAAGTGGTGGAAGCGGTCAACCGTGAGCCAGAACTAGTGCCAGTGCCCAGGGATGAACCTGTGCCCAGCTCCCCTATGCCTCCGCCTGCCCCACACGATAGCCGGGAGGAGGAACCGATTGTTCCCTCTGCCCCACTGCCTAGCCTCACTGACACCGGACCCCGGAGGTCCACCCGTCCCAACCTAGGTAGGCCCCCACTTAGGTACAGGGAAACCGTTCTTTAAAAGGGGGAGGGGAAAGAAAACAGGTGTGTTTTAAGTGTGTTTGTTTGAAAGTTTGACGAAAAATGAGAAATTGATAACCGAACAGTAACCTGATTGTCTGCAAACTGTGATTTGGAAACCGGCCGTTGCCGGCACCGTTGTCCCCGTGGGGACCGTTTGAAAGTTTGCATGAGGAACTGCTCATGGACAAGCCCGTGAACTTGCAGGGCAACCACAAACGTTAAGTGGCTTGTAAATAAATTGAGTTACTGGTACCGTTTCCGCAATTACCGCCTCCGGAGAGGCAGGTTGGAGGGAGGGCCCACAGCAGAGCAGGCTGGGGCCCAGCCACCACAGGAACCGGTGGCTACCCTCTGGAGGGGAAGGACAGATCCCGCTCGGGTAACTTGTGCTGGACTAGGGTCAAGGGGTGCTGCCTGGGCTTTAGGGGCAGCATCAGGGCCAGGTTACTTGGGTGGGAGAGAGCGGAGACCGTAACCGTTAACCGTTTTAAAGTTTGCAACTTTTAAGCACTGAACCTCCCGATGTGGGATGATGCCATAAATTATAAATGTAAATATGTTACCGTTTTCCCTATCTTTTACAGAAAAAAACAAAAGGAAAATAAAACCGGTGTTGGACGGGCAGCCCGAGGACAGTCTGCGTTTTGCTAAGGGGGAATGTGACGCCCTGGGCAAGCCAGGGGTCACAGGTCACAACACCACATGCACCCCACATTCCCTGCAGGTACACCTAGCTAACCCAAAATCCTTGTTGCCCTCCTCCAGGGGCTGATGTCCACACCAGGGGGTGGGCCAGGCGGTTGGCTCCGCCCACCGAGGAGTTCACAGCCCTGGAGGCGGGAAGAACCAGGCAGTTTAGCTCAGGCAGAGCTTGAGTGAGGAAGCAAGTGGAGAACAGTTGAGTTTAGGAAGTGAAAGTAGAAGGAGGTGAAGTGGTAGAGGAGCTTAGGAGAGAAGCTGAAGTAAAGTGAAAAGAAACAGTTTGTAAAGCCTGAAGTTGGTCCGGGTGTGTGCCCCGGACTGTGACAGCAAGGTCAGCAGACGGCGGTGATAGTCTGCAGGGGGACTGCTCGGAGGTTGCTGGAAGGACCGCGGACGGGTAGTGACCCGGCGGTACCGGAGCAGTATACGAAGAACAGTCAGCACCAGGGCAGGGGCCTTTCGGATCCCGGCAAGGCTAGGAGTCGCCATAATTTGCCAAATCCGTCAGTGAAGGGGACCTCTGTCTCCTAACAACCAAGTCCCGATTGAAGGCAACAGTCCGACCATTGAGGGGAGACACCGCCACCGCCAAGGCACCAGTTTCCCAGGGCCAGCGCCTGCGGGCAAGAGAGAGGCTCCTCCGGCCCAGATTGAAGCCGGGGAGCGGGTAACCGGTGGGGACCCATCGCTACCAAAGAGACTTTACATAGGTGCAGGGAAGAGACCGTCATCGCTAACTGCAGGGAGCCGCAGCACCGTAGCCGTCCGAGGGACCCGTCCAACCAGCCGTTTGTTTACCGAGAACTGTGTCGTGTTTACTGGCTGAGTGAGTACCTCCGTGCCGTGCGGCACAGCGCTGCCCCTGCGCCCCTGCACCTCCACAGGCCCCAGACCCGCCTGTCCACCATTCCAATCCCATCACTGGGCCCCGGGAGCACCACAACCCCTACCCACGGAGGGGCACATCAACAACTGGCTGCTCCATATCATCACTCCCGGGCTCCCCATACAGAGCAGCGGTGGTGTTAACAAATCACCACAACCGTGGGTGGCGTCACGGACAATAAACTATCCCAAAACACCCAATCCCCTTTTCACTCACGGGCGAGGAGCGCCGCTCGAGTCCCCGGGATCCGGCCCATCGCTCGAGCCACCGAGCAGCAGAGGCCGCAGCAGCAGTGGCAGCCGGACCCGAGCAGTAGGGAGAGCGCGGCGTCCCCTCCTCCGCCCGCGACACGTGCATGTGGCAGAGCATTTTGTGTGTGCATGTAGCAGTGCATTGTGTGTGCGTGCATGGCAGAGCATTATGTGTGCGTGCATGGCAGAGCATTGTGTGTGTGCCTGGCAGAGCATTGTGTGTGCGTGCGTGTGGCAGAGCATTTTGTGTGCGCATGCATGTGGCAGAGCATTTTGTGTGCGCATGCGTGTGGCAGTGCATTGTGTGTGCGTGCGTGGCAGTGCATTGTGTCAGCGTGCATGGCAGAGCATTGTGTCAGCGTGCATGGCAGAGCATTGTGTGTGCGTGCCTGGCAGAGCATTGTGTGTGTGTGCCTGGCAGAGCATTGTGTGTGCGTGCATGTGGCAGAGCATTTTGTGCCTGCATGGGGCAGACCATTTTGTGCGTGCGTGTGGCAGAGCATTTTGTGTGCGCAGGCGTGTGGCAGTGCATTGTGTGTGTGTGCGTGGCAGTGCATTGTGTCAGCGTGCATGGCAGAGCATTGTGTCAGCGTGCATGGCAGAGCATTGTGTGTGCGTGCCTGGCAGAGCATTGTGTGTGTGTGCCTGGCAGAGCATTGTGTGTGCGTGCATGTGGCAGAGCATTTTGTGCCTGCATGGGGCAGACCATTTTGTGCGTGCGTGTGGCAGAGCATTTTGTGTGCGCATGCGTGTGGCAGTGCATTGTGTGTGTGTGCGTGGCAGTGCATTGTGTCAGCGTGCATGGCAGAGCATTGTGTCAGCGTGCATGGCAGAGCATTTTGTGCGTGCCTGGCAGAGCATTGTGTGTGCGTGCATGTGGCAGAGCATTTTGTGCGTGCATGTGGCAGAGCATTTTGTGCATGCATGGTGCAGAGCATTTTGTGTGTGCGTGCATGGCAAAGTATTGTGTGTGCGTGCGTGGCAGAGTATTGTGTGTGCGTGCGTGGCAGAGCATTGTGTGTGTGCATGTGGCAGAGCATTGTGTGTGCGTGCGTGGCAGAGCATTGCGGGCGTGTGGCAGAGCATTTCAGGTGGTTCTGAATGCAGAGCATTGCACAGTCATGCTGCTCGGTCACACACACAGTAAATACACAGTGTACACACGGTATATAGTATATACAAACAGTGTTTAGTATATACACTCAATACACGGTATATATTATATACACACGCTGGCTCCGCCTCCCTCATGCTGCTCGGTCACACACACAGTATATACACACTGTACACACGGTATATAGTATATACACACAGTATATAGTATATAACACAGTACACGGTATATAGTATATACACAAGCTGGCTCCGCTGCCCTCATGCTGGGTGCTGTCACACACACAGTATATACACAGTGTACACACACACTGTGTGCGTCCGTGTGGCAGAGCATTGCGGGTAGGCGTGCATGTGGCAGAGCATTGCTGGACTTGGGCGTGCAGAGCGTTATGTGGGGAGCACTATGCAGCTGTCCTTGGTGACACTTTAGACAGTTGTGGTCACCAACAAAATGGCTCTGCACGGTGTCCCTACACTACATTCTCTCTTATCTGTTGGAAACGTCCGGATTGGGAGGGGGAGGTGATATCACACACAAGAGAGCAGATTCTGCCCACTTTTACTGCAGCTGTAATCCAGGCTTTTTCTACAGTGGGATTTCTGTAGGATTTCAGCAGCTGCTTCCCCTAGTGTTTAACAGTGGAAAATATCAAACTTTTTATTTTCTTTTTATACTTTGCTCAATTAAAAACAAATAATAATATTTAAACAAAACATTAAAACATTAATACTTTACATTTTTTCAGGTTTTTTTTTGGGCACGACACCTTCCATTTAAAGTTTGGAGTAACCGACACTGGTTGGTCACATAAAGCCTTTTTCAACCGTTGAAAGGCTTCCTCTGCTTCTGCATTCCACTTTATTGAGACAGAGTTTGACCCCTTGGTAAGATCTGTGAGTGGGGCTGCGATGGTAGCAACATTTTTGATGAACCGCTGGTAATAACCAACAATCCCCAAAAAGGCTCTGACCTGTCTTTTGGTGACTGGTTGTGGCCAATTCTGAATGGCGTCCACTTTTTTTAGCCTGAGGTTTTATAACTCCCCTACCAATCATGTATCCCAGATAGCGAGCTTCTTCCAACCCCAATGTACACTTCTTGGGATTGGCAGTCAACCTGGCAGCCCTTAGAGAGTGCAAGACAGCTTGTACCTTCGGCAAATGAGTTTCCCAGTTATCACTAAAGATAATGATATCGTCCAAATATGCGGCTGCATACTGGACACGGGGCTTTAGGATGATATCCATTAGTCTTTGGAAGGTGGCTTGGGCTCCATGCAACCCAAATGGCATATCCCGATACTGGAACAGTCCCTGTGGCATAACAAAGGCAGTTTTCTCTTTGGCCGAGTCAGTGAGGGGAATCTGCCAATAACCTTTTGTTAAGTCAATAGTGGATATGTATCTGGCTGAACCTAGTCTCTCTATAAGTTCATCAACTCTTGGCATGGAGTAGGCATCGAATTTTGATACCTCATTTAACTTACGAAAATCATTACAATTCCGGCTAGTCCCATCGGGCTTGGGCACCAGCAGGATAGGACTAGCCCACTCACTCCGGGACTCCTCAATAACCCGAGCACCAGCATTTTCTTTACTTCCTGGGCAATGGCTTGTCTTTGAGCCTCAGGAATTCGATATGGTTTTAACCGTACTCATGTCTGAGGGTCGGTGACAATGTCATGTTTAATTAGGTGAGCATGGCCGGGTAGTTCTGAAAAAATATCTGCATTTCTCTGTACGAACTCCTTGGTTTCTTGTATTTGGGTCTTGGATAGCGTGTCTGCAATACCCACCTCTGGCGGTACTATCTGGGGGTCACTTACCTCAGATATTGGTGCCACTCGAGGACCACTATCAAGGGTAGTCCCCACTACCAAACTCTCCCTGTCCCGCCAGAACTTAAGCAACTTTATGTGGTAGATTTGTTGGGGTTTTCTCTTGTCTGGTTGGTGTACCTTATAATTCACTTCACCTATTCTTTTCAGCTCCTCATATGACCCCTGCCATTTTTGCATAAAATTTATCTTCTACAGTAGGTACCAACACTAACACCCGATCCCCGGGTTGAAAAACTCGTGTTTTAGCTGCCCGGTTGTACACCCTGCTTTGGGCATGTTGTGCGCGCTCCAAACATTCTTTGACTATTGGCATAACTGCCGCAATTCTGTCCTGCATGAGTGTTATATGTTCAACTACACTGCAGTAAGGAGTCACCTCTTGCTCCCAAATCTCCTTGGCAATATCCAACAGGCCTCTGGGACACCGCCTATAGACCAATTCAAAAGGTGAAAGGCCCGTGGAGGATTGGGATACCTCTCGTATGGCGAAGAAGAGATATGGCAGGAGAGCATCTCAATCCCTCCCGTCTTTATCCACCACCCTTTTCAACATCCCCTTTAGGGTTTTAATAAAGCGCTCGACCAGACCGTCAGTCTGAGGGTGATACACTGAGGTACGCAGGTGGGATATTTTTAAAAATTTTCATAGTTCTTTGAGTATATGAGACAAAAAGGGGGTCCCCTGATCTGTAAGTATCTCTTTCAGAATGCCTGTGCGAGAAAACATGTTAAAAGGTCCTTTGAAATTGCTTTTGCATTTCGTAACGGTACAGCCTCTGGATAACGGGTGACGTAATCCAGTACCACCAAAATGTATTGATGACCCCTGGCAGATTTAACTAATGGACCGACTATATCCATTGCTATTCTCTCAAAGGGCACCTCTATTATTGGCAAGGGTACAAGGGGGCTTCTAAAATGTGTCATAGGCGCAGTCAACTGGCATATAGGACAGGACTGACAGTACTCAGTTACATCTCCCACCAGACCCGGCCAAAAGAAACGTTGCAGAATACGGTCTTTTGTCTTTTCTCCAGCCAGGTGGCCCCCCAAGGGATGTTTATGTGCCAGGTCTAAAACCACCTGACGAAAAGATTTTGGTACCACTAGCTGTTCCACCACCACTCCTCGCATCTTGTCAATGTGGTACAGCATGCCCTGTTGCACTTCCATATGTGGAAACTCATTTTGAGCCCCTGGGTACACTGGGTTTGGTGTTGAGCGGTCCCCAAATTATCACGGGCCACCTCAAGACCTGGCATCTCTATAACATCCTCTAGCTTGTCCGCCTCGCCCGCAAACACAGCCACAGAGAGTCTACAGATTCTGGAGCTACCCCTGTAGTGTGCCCCCCATCATCTTGCTCCAGTGGCTCAGAGGCTAGTCCCAGGGTATCATTCACCAGTTTTTCTTCAACCAGGGTGTTCACACCATTTTTAACGTTCCACAAGTCCCAGAATAAGGGATAGTCTCTCCCCAGGATTACACTATGCCACATTGTCTTTACGATTACCGCCTGATGTCTTTTGGCCCCCAAAGGTGTGGCAAGAGTTACACAGGCTGTGGGGTAGTTTTTAGTATCGCCATGTATGCAACTAATGCCCACAGTTGAATCTGTTATTGCTCCAGGGTCCACCAAGCTAGCATGTACCAAGGTTACTTGACTGCCAGAGTCTAAGATGGCATTGACACTATAGCCATTGACCTCAATGCAACACACATGTTGTTCATTTCCCGTGAGGATCTCCGCAGCACAGACTGACCGTACATATAATGACAGACACCTTGCAGTGTTACAGTCCATCGGCTCTGTAGTTAATGAGCAGTTAACAGCTACGTGGCCGAGCCCACAACATCACCAACACTGTATAGGCCCTTGCCTCTGAGTTGGGGACCTCAGTCTGGGCCTGCTGACTTGCTGAGAAACCACACCGCTATCATAGTCCTTTGGGGACCTGCTACCCCTAGTTGCAACATTTTATTCTTTTGAGAAAGGAGTAGTTTTAGCAGGACTTTCAGGCGATTTCCTAGAACCCCAGCAAGGTGAAAGCATCCCCTGGAGTAGGCTTTCAGAAGCGCTGTAATGCTCGACCATGTTCACCAACTGGTCAGCGCTGGTTGGGCCACCTTGTCTGACCCACCTCTGGATCTTAGCCGGTTAGGATCGCAGGTACTTGTCTAGGACAACACATTCCACCATCTGTGCTGGCGTCAGAGTTTCTAGTTGCAGCCATTTTTTCACCAGATGGATGATGTCATGCATTTGTGAACGAGCTGGCTGATGTGCCACAAAAGTCCATAGATGTACCCTCTGTGCCCGTACATGTGTGTTTACTCCCAGCCTTGCCAGGATTTCGCCTTTTAGTTTAATATAGTCCATAGCATCAGCTCCACTTAGATCATAATATGCCTTTTGCGGATCTCCGATCAGGAATGGAGCAACTACTTCAGCCCATTTGTCCACCGGTAAGCGTTCACGTTCTGCAATACATTCAAGCATTGCCAGCTATGCTTCCACTACATCAGCAGCAGTCATTTTAAGTAATGTCTTTTGTACGGCTTTCTGCGCACTGGCAGAGCTTTGTGCACGATCCTCCGCGTCTCGTGGCTGCTAAACCAAAGACTCCTTTATTGCATTTAACTGCTCTTGGTGCATTTGGTGCTGCTGCTCCAGCGCCTTCTGGAGGTAAGTATTGGTCTGTTGTTGCTGGATATTGGCCTGTTGTTGGTTAATGTTGACCTGCACCAACTGTTTCAGCAGCTCCTCCATATTGCTGGTCTCTTGGCTCTTCAGCAGCACAGAAGCTTTCAGCCAGGACATCAACAAGAGACAATGCCCATAGAGCGGTTTATCTGCAGTCACAGTCCAATAGCCACTAATGCCCGCATTCGAGACACCATTTGTGAGATTTGTATAGCTCAGCTGGGATCTTTGCTTTGGTCCAAGCGAGTAGCTATGGAGTCACAGATGACAGCGGCAGACTGGCAGGTTCTACACAGGTATGACCACTGCTGTGTTTATTGTGTACACTTAGGGCGCTTTCACACTTGCGTTCAGCGCAATCCTCCCCTATGGAGAATAGTGTAGTCCGTTAACGCACTGCGCTATTCTCCATTGACTTATATTGCCGACGCACTGTAACACAAGTGTCTGCGTTGCATCCGCTGGACGACGCTGAGTCATTATTTTGACGCAGCGTCGGGCGGAGGGAATGCTGCATGTAGCGTTTTTTGGGTCGTTAAAATATCGCACCCTGATGGATCCCTTTAGAATCCGCCAATGTGTCTAATGATTGTCTACGGGGGCGGATTCCTCCGCAATGCACTAAGCGGCGGAATCCGCTGACGGATCCCGTCACATTCTACTGCGCATGCTCAGCATGTCCAGCAGAACGATCTAAATCGTTTAAAATCACTCCTGGTCTCTCTCCTCCCTTAATCCTACTCATCGATCACCGGTGCGGTGCTGCACAGCTGTCACACTGCTCTGGCAGCTTCTCCTGCTTTTGAAAATGCCGGCCGCTCATTATTCAATCTCGTATTCTCTGCTTCCCTTGCCCACTGGCGCCTATGATTGGTTGCAGTCAGACACGCCCCCATGCTGAGTGACAGCTGTCTCACTGCAACCAATCAACAGCCGCCAGTGGGCGAGTCTATATCGTGCAGTACAATAAATAAAATAATTGAAAAAAAACGGCGTGCGGTCCCCCCTAATTTTGATACCAGCCAAGATAAAGCCACACGTCTGAAGGCTGTTATTCTCAGGATGGGGAGCCCCCCAGCCTAAAAATATCAGACAGCAGCGACATGGAATTGCTGAATCCATTAGATGCGACAGTCCCGGGACTCTACCCGGCTCATCCCGAATTGCCCTGGTGCGATGGCAATCGGGGTAATAAGGAGTTAATGGCACTCCATAACTGCCACTAAGTCCTAGGTTAATCATGGCAGGCGTCTCCCCGAGATACCTATACAATGATTAACCTGTAAGTGAAAGTAAATAAACACATACACCCGAAAAAATACTTTATTTGGAATAAAAGACAAAAAAAACACCCTCTTTCACCACTTTATTAAAATCCCCAAATACCTTTCCATGTCCGACGTAATCCATGAGGTCCCGCGATGCATCCAGCTCTGCTACATGAAACTGACAGGAGCGGCAGTAGAACACTGCCGCTCACTGTGAGCTCCACGCAGCAACTGAAGGGAGTCGTGCTGTCAGCGGGGACGTCACAGAGATAGTGCCGGCGTGTGTGGAGATGATGGGTGAGTTAGTGCCTGCGTGTGCAGTGATGATGGGTGCGGTAGTGTCGGGGTGTGAGCTGTGATGATGGGTGCGGTAGTGCCTGCGCGTGTGCGGTGATGATGGGTGCAGCAGTGTCGGGGGGTGTGTGGTGATGATGAGTGCGGTAGTGTCAGGGTGTGAGCGGTGATGATTGGTGCGGTAGTGCCTGCATGTGTGCGGTGATGATGGGTGCAGTAGTGTCGGGGTGTGAGCTGTGATAATGGGTGCAGTAGTGTCTGGGTGTGAGCTGTGATAATGGGGGCAGTAGAGTCTGGGTGTGAGCTGTGCTGATGCGTGCAGTAGTGCCGGGGTGTGTGCGGTAATGATGGGTGCGGTAGTGCCGGGGTATGTGCTGCGATAATGGGTGCGGTAGTGTCGGGGTGTGAGCGGTGATGATGGGTGCGGTAGTGCCGGGGTGTGTGCGGTGATGATGGGTGCAGTAGTGTCGGGGTGTGAGCTGTGATGATGGGTGCAGTAGTGTCGGGGTGTGAGCTGTGATGATGGGTGCAGTAGTGTCGGGGTGTGTGCGGTGATGATGGGCGCAGTAGTGTCAGGGTGTGTGCGGTGATGATGGGTGCAGTAGTGTCGGGGTGTGAGTGGTGATGATGGGTGCAGTAGTGTCAAGGTGTGAACGGTGATGATGGGTGCAGTAGTGTCGGGGTGTGTGCGGTGAGGATGGGGGCTGTAGTGCCTGCATGTGCTGTGATGATGGATGCTGTAGTGCCTGCGTGTTCTGTGATGATGGGGGCTGTAGTGCCTGCGTGTGCTGTGATGATGGGGGCTGTAGTGCCTGCGTGTGCTGTGATGATGGGGGCTGTAATGCCTGCGTGTGCTATGATGATGGGGGCTGTAGTGCCTGCGTGTGCTGTGATGATGGGGTCTGTAGTGCCTTCGTGTGCTGTGATGATTGGGGCTGTAGTGCCTGCGTGTGCAGTGATGATAGGGGCTGTATTGCCTGCATGTGCTGTGATGATGGAGGCTGTAGTGCCTGCCTGTGGTCTCTCTCTCTCGGCTAAAAAAACCAACTTAACGCAACGCGTTATTTCACAGGAATACGTTGCCTTTATTATCACACTATTTGCAAGGCATCCATCTAATGCGTCACACAACGCACTGTGACGGATGCCAAATGACGCAAGTGTGAAAGCGCCCTTATCTCTCAGTGTTACACATTCAAAAACAGGAAAATAAATGTGTCGCGGACGGGTGTCGCCTCCGCTGCGGCGACCGGGGCTGCTCGAGGGGTGCTTGGATCCGGGATCATGTCCTGGGCTCGAGTGGTGGCCGGACCCGGGGCTCGTGCAACCGCCCGTCCACGCACACAGTGAAAAGGGGAGGTATTTACAGGTGAGATTGTCTGTGATGCCACCTGTGGATTGCGATGATGGGATGGTGGCACAGCTGCTGCCTGGTATGGGGGTGCCCGGGGCTGATGGAGCGGGGCAGCAAGGTGGAATCCCCTCCACGGGTAGGGGAGGTGTAGTCCCATGGCCCGGTTGTGGCGTAAGGAGCAGGGCTGGGACGTTGTCGGCAGTTTGGACCGGGTGACACCGGTGTACTCACGATTACGAATAATCCACACAGAGTCTGTACTGTAAACCAAGGCCGGATGCCGGTTGCCTCTGGAGGGGTGTGCTGGTCCCGCACACGGGTTAGCAATGTAGGGGCCCTTCCTCCTGCACTTGTGTCTTGTCGTGTGTGGATTAACCCGCCTGGAACGGGAGAAATCCACTCCCCTGCAGCTTTGGATGCAGAGGGAGCCATTGCCCACACACGCTGACCCGTGGGACTTCAATGGGTTCTTGGCGGACACCCTGTCCCCCGTGTTGGGCTTCCGGTCTGCTCTATATGGGCTGCTTTCTTCGGGAACAAGGCCTGATACCTTGTCCCACTAGTCAATTAACAAGGGGCTTGAAGCTTGCCTCGTCTTAGGGTCCAGGTACCCCGCCCGTGCATGGCCTCCAGACCGGATTCCCGTTGTTGGTACTGGCGGGCTACAACCCTGCCCCAGTCCACTTCAGGTCTCCCGCGACCGAATCTCCATCGCCTGTGGCCCTACAATGCTGTCTGCGACCTAGTCGGTCCTCCCGTGGTCCAAGGGCTCCAACCCTGACCACACTGCACTTCAGCTCCTGTCACCGACTCCCAACTTCACTCCACTCTACTTCAACTCCACTCCTACTGAACTAACTGGTTCCCGCCCCGTGTCACCTCAAGACCCCTAGGTGGGCGTTCCCATCCGCCTGGTCCCGCCCACTGGTGTGTCCTGGTTGTCATGGGGAGGCAACTAGCATTTGTAGCTGGTGTTCCCATGTGTGGAAAGTGTGGTGTAGATTCCCAAGGAGGAGGTGATTCCTGTACCCTTTTTGGGGGGTACAGTCATCTGTGACTACCTGGTTTTGCCAGGGCGTCACACTCCCCCTTGGTAAAACAGCCCGTCCGCGGGCTGTCCGGCACCAGTATTAATTTTTTTCAACATCTAGAAAAAAAGGTAAAACATAAATAACATTGGAACGGTAGAACCTTAGAACATTTCTTCCCTTCATGGAAGGCACATATCTTAAACGTTACTTTAACGATGTCCATCTACCCCTTTTTCCTTTGTTCCGCCACCCAAAACACCTGTACCCTCCCTTGGTGTCACCGCTTGTCGGGTGTTCTACACCATTCCGGGTTTTGGTGAGTGTCTGTGTCCGGGTCAAAGTTCCGCACCCTGTATCACCCCAAAGAGTCCCTTGGGCCGGAACCCTTTCGCCTGCAGGGTAGTCAGCGGTTTCCGTGGTGACTGGGCCTTGGCCGACTCCACCGCAGGCCCTTCCTCCAACCGACCTCTCCAGCGGGTGCCGCCTCCTGGCGGTCAGTAACAAGAAGGTAGATGGGGGGGTTATTTACTTGACCCAAGAAAGTTTTTGGGGTGATGTCGCCACTCCTGACACCATGGTCCATTTTTAACTGTTAACTGGCTGAAATAAAACTTTGTTTTCAAACAACTGTAGGAGAAAGGCAGCCGGGAACAGCTACCTTACTTCTTTTCTTCATACAAGAAACGGTGGGAGGCGAGGCAGGGGTTTCGTTGACTACCACACACTTCTTCACATCAAGGGCAAACCACCCTCGCTCTCCGCAATGCCGGGTGTAGCTTACCATGTCCCCTGCCTCCAGATTTCGGTCTGGGTGGCCGGTAGGCAGGTGAGGGACCACATCCCTCCGGGACACAAATATCTCTGCTTCTAGTCCAGGTTCATAAATGAGACCCAATCCCTTCTGGGGGTCAAAGTAGTGGAGCTGCCCATGGTATGTCGGGCCCCTGACCCAGAAGATGGCTTGACGCAGGTTGTCCTTTTCTTTATAGGTGCGGGCCAGCACCTCAGCCTTACAGTTCTCACGGGCGGCTATTTCCTGGCGTAGCTACCGTTGCTGCCGCTCCCAATACGGGGCACGGGTTCCGTGCTCTGCCTCCTGCTCGGGTGTCAGGCCCACTCGGATGCCCTCGGCGCCGGCGATGACCGGACTCTCTCTCTGCCGTGGGCCCCATCGCTCAGTGGCCTGCTCCTCCTCTCAGCAGGTGCATGCCCGCTGTTCCACAGCCGGGACAGAATATTTTGGAGCGGCCGGCACCGTGGGCCAGACAGACTTCTGGTCAGGCTCCGCCTCCGCTGCGGCCGGGCGGACTGCCAGAGCCGTCATCATCTCTGTTGCAGCCGGGCGGACTGCTGGAGCCGTCGCTATCTCTGTCGCAGACGGGCGGACTTCCGGGGATGACGTTATCGGGGCTGCGGCCTGGCTCTGGGCCAGATGGGATGTCGTCAGGGTTGCGGCCTGGCTCGGGGCCGAGATGGGTGCTGGGTCGGTGGTGCAGGCAAGGTCCGAGGTCCCCATTGCTGGGGCCTCCTTCTGACACAAGACGGGTTCCGCTGCCGGTGCTGAGGGTAGCGGGCCGATCAGGGGCTGGCCACGGACACGGGCGGCGAGGGAGGCAACGTGGCGGACGGAGGCAGGCCAGACCCCTCAGCTGAGATGTCCAGTTCCTGAGGAACATGGGGGCATGGGTCACTGCTTACTCGCTCCTCCGAGGCCATCTCCATCCCGGACAGCTGCAGCCATTAATTTCGGTGGTTCACCGCATCATGATGAAATGTGCCTGGGCCTGGATTCTTCGGCACATCCTCTCCGTCTGCGCTTCAATCCAGTCGGCGGTCCCGGGAACGGGCCTCTCCACATTCTGGTTGTTGGACCCCTGAGACATCCTGCCGCTTGCTTGTCCAGGAATGGGATTTGGCAAAGTCCTGGTGTCCCTGCCCTTTATCCTCTTGGTTTACATGCCGCTCCCCCTTGGTTTTCAACAGCAGTCTCGCGAGACCCACTGTCCTTTGCGACTTCCTGCTTTGGGAGTCACTTGGTTCCGCCCGCATTATTAGGGGGCGGGGCTTCGGCTTCGCACCTTTTTTGGGGAAGAAGATGACACTGTTGTTGTTTTGGCGCCAAAGATGGCAGCAAGATGGCAGCAGTTCAAGATTTTGGAACGTTTCATGGATTTTGAAGCAAGGCGCACGGCATCTACCGATGGGGTAAGAATCATATTTGTGACTCCAGGTTTTGTGTTGTCGCGGACGGGTGCCGCCTCCGCTGCGGCGACCGGGGCTGCTTGAGGGGCGCTCGGATCAGGGATCATATCCTGGGCTCAAGTGGTGGCCGGACCCGTGGCTCGTGCATCCGCCCATCCTCTCACACAGTGAAAAGGGGAGGTATTTACAGGGGAAATTGTCTGTGACACCACCCGTGGATTGCGGTGATGGGATGGTGGCAACCCCGCTGCCTGGTTTGGGGTGGCCCGGGGCTGATGGAGTGGGGAAGCAAGGTGGAATCCCCTCCATGGGTAGGGGAGGTGTAGTCCCGAGGCCCGGTTGTGGCGTAAGGAGCAGGGCTGGGACGTTGTCGGCAGGTTGGACCGGGTGACAGTGCTGTAGTCACGATTATGAATAATCCACACAGAGTCTGTACTGTAAACCAAGGACGGATGCCGGTTGCCTCTGGAGGGGTGTGCTGGTCCCGCACCCAGGTTAGCAATGTAGGGGCCCTTCCTCCTGCACTTGTGTGTTGTGGTGTGTGGATTAACCCGCCTGGAACAGGAGAAATCTGCTCCCCTGCAGCTTTGGACACAGAAGAAGCCGTTGCCCGCAGACGCTGACCCGTGGGACTTCAATCGGTTCTTGGCGGACACCATGTCCCCCGAGTTGCGCTTCCGGTCTGCTCTATCTGGGCTGCTCTGTTCGGGAACAAGGCCTGGTACCTTGTCCCGCTGGTCAATTAACAAGGGGCTTGAAGTTTGCCTCGTCCTAGGGTCCAGGTACCCCGCCCGTGCACAACCTCCGGACCAGATTCCCGTCGTCGGTACCGGCGGGCTACAACCCTGCCCCAATCCACTTCAGGTCTCCCGTGACCGGATCTCCGTCGCCTGTGGCCCTAAAATGCAGTCTGCCACCTAGTCGGTCCTCCCGTGGTCCAAGGGCTCCAACCCTGACCACACTGCACTTCAGCTCCTGTTACCGAATCCCAACTTCACTCCACTCTACTTCAACTCCACTCCTACTGAACTAACTGGTTCCCGCCCCGTGTCACCTCAAGACCCCTAGGTGGGCGTTCCCATCCGCCTGGTCCCGCCCACTGGTGTGTCCTGGTTGTCATGGGGGGCGACTAGGATTTGTGGCTGGTGTTCCCATGTGTGGAAAGTGTGGTGTAGATTCCCAAGCAGGAGGCGATTCCTGTACCCTTTTTGGGGGGTACAGTCATCTGTGACTACCTGGTTTTGCCAGGGCATCACAAATGTCTAAGGCTGTCTGGCCACTAACTAACAACAGAATGCTAACTATAAAATAAACCTATGTAACAAACAAAACAGTATTCTCTTACTGTGTCGGTTCCTCAGCACAGCAAGCGGAGGTATTGAGTCTCAGCATCAGCAGCCATGAGCCTGTACTGCTCTCCTCAGCAGTCTCAGTCTACTGAATGCCTCCTGATTATTTCAGCTGATCTGCTGAGGAATCAAAACCTGGACTTAATGTGGAGAAGGGAGCAACCAGTCCCACTGCCATTCCTACTGATTACTCCAGGAAAAATCGAGCCCAAAATTACACTGAAATAAACAGCCTTCAGTGACTAACTTATTGCTGAGCCAGATCTGACTTTCCCAGCTTTTGCCAGCCTATTTGCATGGGCTGACTGCTCCACAATCAGTACATGGAGGCATATGAAATGAACTGAGGGGAAACATACCTGTTCTCTAGTACTTCTCCCCTCGGCATCTCACACTATGCTAGTGTTTACAGGGACAGTTAGACAGGGATTAGCAGTATGCACCCAGAACTGCTTGTGGTTATGGTTGCATACTGCACCTGACATGTTCCCTTTAACAGGCTTAAGGAGAATAATCTATATGTGAACGTACCCAAGGGCTCCTTCGAGGTTGAGGAGATTTGTAATTTTATCATCCACTGGATTCCGCATGAACCCTGCTAAGCGCCAGGCTGTACAGGATTGGGTCCAACACAAAAACCTGAAAGCCCTTCAAAGATTTTTGAGGTTTGCTAATTACTATAGGAGGTTTAATAAGGGTTTTTCTAAACTTGTCAAACCCCTTACTGACCTTACCCAAAAGGAAGCGGATGTTTGTAAATGCGGGCCTGTGGCTACTAGGGCATTTTCCTGCCTCAAGGAGGCATTTACCTGTGTTCTGGTTCTAGTTTAGCCTGACTTCGATAGACCATTTCTAGTGGAGATAGATGTTTCAGAAAATGCAGTACTATCCCAGGGGTCTGCGGCTCTCACTCACCTTCAGCCCTGCGCCTTCTTTTTGAGAAAATTTTCATCCATCGAGTTAAATTGTTATGTTGGTATCCGGGAATTGCTAGCCATTAAATGGGCTCTTGAAGAGTGGAGACAATTTTTGGAGGGGACTAGACACTCTTTTGTGATACTCACGGACCATAAAAATGTAATTTATTTAGAAAATGCCAAGAGGCCTAACCCAAGGCAGGCTAGATGGGCCTTATTTTTTTCACGTTCTCATTTTTTCCTGTCCTGTCCAATGGGAGGAGGTTCCCCTGTCGCACTTTTTCCCCAGTGATGGTAGTTGCTATCACTAATGTGGAATGGGAGATTTTGAAGTCACAGCATTTGGCCCCCTCTGATACCCCATGGGACAGATTGTTTGAGCCTGTTAGCTTCAGACTCCGTTTTATTCAGAACTGTCACAATTCTGCATTGGCCGGTTACATGGGGGTTAAGAGTACCATGCATTTGGTTAAACAGGTGTATTGGTGGCCCGCGCTAGGCCTGGATGTTGAGGCCTTTGTTCAAGCCTGTGAGGTGTGTGCCAGGAGTAAAGTTCCATAGTCTGCCCAATGGATTTCCTTACTGATCTTCCGGCCTCTAAAGGGAATGACTGTCATCTGAGTAATTGTTGACTGCTTCTCTCGCCAGTGCCATCTTATTCCTCTGAGTCAATTACCATCAGCTCAGGACATGGTGGATCAATAATGTGATCAGGTTGCACGGTGTTCCTGTTAATATTGTGATCAAGGTTCACAGTTTATCTCCACGTTTTTGAAGGCTTTCTGTAGTCGGATTAGAACAGAATTAATCATTCTCCTGAGCATATCATCCCCATACCCTTTCAGAGTGGACTAACCAGTCATTAGAGACATGAGTTACTTCTGTTCCAATAATCAGGGGGTTTATTTACCTTTAGCGGAGTTTGCACTCAATATTAGGCATCATGAGTCTTTGTGTACCTCTTTTGCAACTTTGGTTTTGATCCCAGGTCTCCAGTGTTTTTCCGGGGGTG
Organism: Anomaloglossus baeobatrachus; assembly: GCF_048569485.1. Taxonomy (NCBI): domain Eukaryota; kingdom Metazoa; phylum Chordata; class Amphibia; order Anura; family Aromobatidae; genus Anomaloglossus; species Anomaloglossus baeobatrachus. Next base: position 32,653 of record NW_027445050.1, read on the forward strand.
GGAAGTGAGTTCTGGGGTGTCTGAGACCACCAATAGGTTAAAAACTTGGAGGGGATTTGCAGACAGCTTGAGAAAGCGTCTACATCACAGAAGGATGCGGTGGATAGGCACCGGTCTCAGGAGGAGAAGCTGGTAGTTGGGAATCTGGTGTGGGTATCCACAAAAAAACCTTAAGCACAAGGTACCCTGTCCCAAGCTTGGGCCTCAATTTATTGGGCCTTTTCCCATCCTGGAGGTGGTCAATCCAGTCACCTTTAGAGTAAAGCTCCCTGCCAGTATCTGAATCCCTAATATCTTTTATAGGTCCCTTCTTAAGAAGGCTAAAAGACAGATCACACCTCACCTTCCCCCATGCCCGGTCCTTGTGAATTGTCAGGAGGAGTTTGAAGTCGAGCAGAGTGTTGATTCCAGAAAGGTACAGAATTGGGTCCAAAATGTGATCTACTGAAAGGGATATGGTCCAGAGGAGAGGTCGTGGGTTCCGAGGTGAGATATCCACGCTAATAAACTTATTGCTGACTTCCATAAAAGGTTTCCTGGCAAACTGGGTGCTGAGAGTTAGGAGGTCTCTCCTCAAGAGGGGGGTACTGTCAGGTCTGGTGGTTCTGCACCTGAGTGGGTCCGTCGTGCTCCTACGTGTACTCTGGCTCCCCGGAGCTTGCACTAGTGCAGGTTCTGACCGAGCACGTCGTACCCTGGGAGCAATGTTGTCACTCAGGGGCCCTGGGATGCTGGGTCCCCTAGTGTGAGCTGTTGCCAGTGGATACGAGATGCTGTATCCTCTGACAGTCAGATGGTTGGTGATTCCCTCCATTCCACTCTCCTCCTCTCCTGCTAATGGGCGTTGCCTCAGAGAGTCACATGAGCTCTGGGAGGCAGATTTAAATCTGCAATCTGCCTCCCTTAGTTGCTGATTAATTCAGTGGTGTGGGTTTCTCCTTTACTTGTCTTTGGCAACTGGGGAAGTCCTGGGAGCCTGTTACAGGTGGTAATGGTGATCCAGTGGCCTGGAAGCAGACGGGGGTCTCACACTGGCCAGATGATTAATGAGGCCTGCTCCCTATGCTCTGTTTGTGTAACTGGGGTCCCACTGTTTCAGTATACTGAGACCCGTTCTGCTGCTCTGAGGTAATTTATTACTTTCCCATATGGCGGGCTGCGTGGACGATTACAGGTGCCGTTCTGTCTATCCGGGCTCCAGGTCCTGACTTTACAGCTGCACCTCCGGGTGTGGGGTGGACAGAGACCTGCAGTCCTCTCGTCCTCCAGATGCGACCATCGGTACTCGAGTACTCGAGTGGCCCTGAACTCCGATATTCAAGTTTTCTAGCGATCACGTCGCGGTGAGCTGGCTGCGCTCCACTCCCCAATGTTCTTCTCCTCTTTTGCCTCTCTGTGGCCTGTGTTTTCCTGGGCCGAGCAATCTGGCTCCGCTCCCAGCTCACACACCACACTACTCGAGTTCCTCTTTCATTGAACTCTCCTCACAGACTAACTAACTCCTCCCCTAGGTCAGAGCTTAAGGGATCCTCCCTGGAACTCCAGATTAAGAGCTCCCTCTGCTGCTCTGGGAGAGAAACTGTGTTGGATGATGTTACGAACCGGCGCCGCCATAGCCGCAAGCAGCCTGCTGCGGTTCCTGTTGCGCCCAGGCGCCGGTTGCCGTTCTTGGCCGTGCCTCCAGTTGGCTGTTCCTTCCACCACGTCTAAGTGTGGAGAGGCGGCTAGTGCGCATGCGTGCGCCGATTTACCCCAGCCAGAGTTTAAGCCCGGTGTTTTGCCTAGTGAGCATGCTCAGCCTGATTGTGTTATGTCTGAGACTAAGTCCTCAGTTCAGGCTACTGAGCATGCTCCCACAATTAACCCTAACAGCCTCTTTGCACAGGTACTTGGACTTCGTGCTGTGTCTAAGTTCTGGGATGTGCCTACTGAGCATGCTCAAACTGATAGTCTGCTTTCTGAGCCTGTTGCTCAGGCTACTGGGCATGCTCAGGCACTTAGTGCATCAGAGGCTAGGTCCGGTAAGGACCTCACTGAGCATGTCCGTGAGGTGGCAGGCCCTGATAGGGCAGAGGGTGTCAGGTGTCCTGATGACGTGGCAACTCCGGACTGGCTCGCAGAGGCCCGCCCCTATGACCTGGCACCTCAGTATTGGTCGTCAGACGATGACTGTTGAAGTGTTTGGGGCGTGGCTGCCATGAGGTAATCAATGACGTGGCGGTTCCGGATAGGTCGCATGTGACGTCACTGATGACACGGCACTCTGCTATTAGACCTTGGTGGTTCCACCCTGGGTTTGGGGTGGACCCAGGTTATAAAAGGGGCTGGAGACAACATGGAGGTGCGCAGTCTTCACTTTTGCTCAGTCAGAGCACAACTCCATGTTAGAGCCTCATTGCGGCATAAGCCTATGTTGGGAAGCGGTAGGTAGGGTTAGGCGAACGGTGCCTGTCACGCCAAGATTCGTGGCTCGGCACATCAGGGTCAGGCGCCGTGCTTCCCTCCTGCCGTTCCAGTCTTGCTATAGCAGCCCAGTGGCATTAACTGGGTTGCGGCTGCTGTGCTTCCTGTCCGATTGTGCCCCCTACGCACACGGACAACGCACCTGCTGCGCCACCTGTCCGATTGTGTCTCCTATGCACACGGACAACGCACCTGCTGCGCCACCTGTCCGATTGTGCCCCCTACGCACACGGACAACGCACCTGCTGCGCCACCTGTCCGGTTGTGTCCCCTACGCGCACGGACAGCGTACCCCAGGACCCCTGTGGAGTTAACAGGGTGTTCCTTATCCTCCTCGGCTTCCCGGTCAACGCTACTGGTAAACCCATCTGGCCTGACGTGTCCTACACACATGTGGCCAGTCGAGAGAGAGGTGGCCAGAAACGCTAATCGGAGGACCGCTCGGCCTGACGTGTCCTACACACGTGGCCGACAGGGCGCTTTCGTGGCGGTCTTCCGGTCAATGCTACCTGGTTACCACCCGGCCTGACGTGTTTCCTGCACACGTGGTTGGTGTAGCGCTAGGTGCACCAAAACGCTAATCGGGTTGTCGTCCGGTCTGACGTGTCCCAACACACGTGACCGGTTCCCAGAGTTCCTGGGTTATCTCAGAGCCATCCAGCTCTATAGTCTCCGCCTAACCCTCAGGTGCCAGCAGCTCCTTTGTCATCTGGAGCACGGTGGGCCCCGACTGGCGATTAGGATATATACCCCCTAGTCCTAATCTGCCGGTCCCCCCGTAACAGATGATGGTACTTACTGGCTAATGGATTTCCTCAACTATCTCCAGGCTCAGCATTAAACCTTTTGAGGAGGGCAACACTGCTGTGGCAACCAGACTGCTGGGGCACCACACATGCGTACTTGTCGTGTGCGCGCCTCCCGACTAGCCCCACTAATTTCCTCCCGGTAGCTATTAACCCTGATGTACCATCAACTCATGCAGATCCCTCACCCCTCACTCCCTCTCAGCTCCTCACTCCCTCCCAGCTTCTGGCCGTGGCTGCCGCACACCGACACTGTTCCTCCGGCAGTGTGGAGCCGTGGCCGGTATTAGTTAACCCCTGCGTCCCCAAACCGCTAGTTAAACAGCCACCACCGTCACTAAGAATAACAGGGGGACACCATGACACTATGAACCAGGGGTCTGCAGGCATGGTGCCCCCTCAGTTTCTCCAGCAGGATGCACCCCTGGGTGCTGGGGCAGTAATAAGCCCTTCTGGCCCCTTTGCTCAGTTGCAGCTCCTCACCTGCCATCTTTGGTGCAGGGGGCTGCAAATGTGTACCCCATGGGCATCATCGCCGTCGTTCCTGACCTCCTCAGAGGGAGACGTTTGTTGATCCTCTCCAGGAGCCTGCTGTCGCTCCCCTTCCGGATGCTGGTGAGTACCAATACTTGGGGGCGTGAGGGGGGTAGTGCGGGCATGGCAGCGACTATTCAGACACTGTTAGCTAATTTACAGGCAGGGGATATAGTAATTAACCCTTCTTTAGCTGGTTAACCTCCTACACAGTCTGACCTCCCGCCTCGTGCTGACATTCACAGAGATGCTTTCTAGTGCGGTATTGCCCCTTTGGGATCCCATTTGGATGCTGAGACTGTCCAAAAAATATGGGCGAATGATTATGTTGATGTATGGTCTTTAGTTTCAACCAATTAACGTACAGTTAGTTGACAAGGAACGGAGCTCATCTGATCGTCCTTTCGAGAGGAGGCCAAAAGTGGCTAAGCCCATTAACAACTGGCTTCAGGCATTTTTTGTTATGGGATGTGTCATGGGACAGAAGCACCCTGAGCGCTGTTCTGAGATGTTTATATATCTCGACACCATTTATAATTCCTACAAGTCACATGGGGGATCAGCTTGGTGGCGTTACGACGAGGATTTTCATCATCGTTTGGCCCTTCAACCCCAGTTGGGTTGGGAATTTAAAGCCACGGACACTTGGCACTTGGCTGCGTTTAATGCTGGCCCAGAACACTTATGACCCCTTTCACCTTAGCATCTCTGCCGTCCCCTATCAGTGGCCGTTCATAGACCTGGCACGTGTTGGTTATTTAACGAAGGCCACTGCCGCTTCTTTGGCCTATGTAAATTCAGGCATAAGTGCTCCGCTTGTGGCGGAGCACATGCAGCAACCCAGTGCCTTAGTTCGTCCACAACATTGCCAGAGAAACTATCAAACACGCTGGATAAGGACGCCAGTGGGTGTTCTCGCGATGGGACCGTGGCTCGAACGGTACCCCAATAAAGAGGCTGTTGCTCAGCTGCGCTTTGGCTTTACTTTTGGTTACCCTTCTTGGGTATTGAAATTGATTCCAAAGCAATGGTTTTTTCACCTCCCACCTGAAAAAGCTTGCTTTCATTTCCCAGGGGTTTTTGGATCTGTCCATAGCGTTACATGGTGGCAATTGATTGTGCATGTAATTTTGTTTGCCCACTTTTGAATCGGTTCTTTTTGCGTTTTCCTTTGGCTTGGCCTTTTTTGACGCTTTGCGAATCGGTGAGAAGTTGTTTTTGCAAAGCACAGTTCCGGTGGTCTTCGGGCGGTTTGCGTGTTTGGGTTTGTAAGACCAGGAACGGATCCGTCTGGCAGGTATTGCTTTGGTTAACTATATGCGGTGCTCAGCTCCGGTGTTTCCTTCTACCTCTAGAGGATAGTCCCTAGCTGTGAAAAGTTCCAGTTCTTGTTCCTTTTTTCGTAAGTGTCTTTGGTTTTCTTGGCCTAACCCTTTCGAGTTTGGTACACATTCTTTTAGGATGGGTGCTGCTACCGAGGCTGCACGGGCTGGTTTGCCAACCCTGATTTTCAACACATCGGTAGTTGGCGTTCCTCTTGTTTTGTGCGTTATGGTAGACTTCATTTATTGCTTCACTAATTTTGTCCTTTCTTCATAGATGGTGCGGTATCGCCCAAGCTTTTCGTATTCGGTGATGAGCTCTGTTCCTGTCCCATGAGGTCCGACATGGTAAAACTCCATCAGGCACAGGCAGCTATTTTATTAGGCCTTCAAGAAGGCATTGAGCAGGCCTTCTTTTTTATGGGTGGGGGTCGGAGCGCAGTCTAGCAACTTTTGCTCCTCCGTGGCGGTCAGTGGTTGAAAATGGTGGATGTTAAGCAAAGGCTGATTGCACCGGGAGTCCGGGCTGGCATTACGCCTCGATTGAAATATTTGTATATTCGGTTGCATAATTACAACGGTTAATTTTAAGCTGTGACTGACCCAACAAAAGATGAGTTTGTATAAATATTTGGTTATCTCTCCAATAAAGTTGATTTGGTTTACTACAATTGTGTGTTTTATTTGGGCATGGAAGATTGGTGCAGTGGTGGGGTCTCAGCAGTCTGCAGGGCAGGTCAGTGGGGCTGCACTGAATGTACCCTGACTTCTGAGCCCGGTATGTAAGGGGTTAAAATCCGTCTCCCATGCCCGAACCCTGCCCCCTTTAAGGTGTCCAATCTCACTGTTTTCCTTAGTATTGGTTCCCCTATATAATTCCCCTTACTTCCTGGATTCGGCCTCTCCTCACCCTGAGACCTGGACGCTGCTGTGCTGCTGGCCACCCTGGACACAGTGTGCTGCTGTCCCACCCTTCCTCCCCTTTATTGTATGTTATATTGTTTTAAGTCACAGCGGTCAGTGGTTGAAAATGGTGGATGTTAAGTGAAGGCTGATTGCACCAGGAGTGGCATTACGCCTCGTTTGAAATGGTATATTCGGTTGCATAATTATAATGGTTAATTTTAAGCTGTGACCGACCCCAACCCAACAAAAGATGAGAGTTTGTATAAATATTTGGTTATCTCTCCAATAAAGTTGATTTGGTTTACTTTTTGGACATACAGATCAATACTACAAGTGATTTTTTTTTATCTATTTCTCTTTTTCACGCACACGCTCCTTCATGCCACCTTGTCACACCCCAAGTCAACTATTCCCATCGGGCAATTCCTGAGAAGCAAAAGGATTTGCTCAGATGAAAAAATGTTAAATGCACAATCACAGGAACTTAGCGACAAATATATCCAGATTTTCATTGTATTGTGCATTTTATGCTAACTCCATATAACTCATACCATTCACAAAAACAGGACTAGGAGTATGCCATGGTTTGCCTCCCTGTCCACATGGCTAGGGGGCCGAGCCTTCTCTCGGGCCTCACTTCCGGACCCTGGGTGCCTTAAAAGCTGACATTTCCAGTGAACCAGTGCCGGCTATAAGCTTAGCACTGCTTTGCCTGTGATTGCTGGTCCTGTGAGTGATATCCTGATCTATCTGTTCCTGTGCCCCCGTGCCCTTGTCTGTGTTCCATCCCCTGGTCGTCCCTCCTGTCCTCTGTCCCCTCTCCTATTTCCCCACTCAGTTGCTTCCTCCGGTACTGACCTTGGCCTGACTTTGACTCCGCTTCTGCTTTTTCCCGTACGGTGATCGACCCAGCCTACCTGACTATTCCTCGCATGCCCTGCAGCTCTGTTTCTCAGCTGTGCTGTGAGGCAGTGTATGAGAACGCTGTGTATTTACTTCCTGGTTCTCGTTGCTCTGTGTAGTGTCTTCTGCTGCAGAGCTCTGGCTCCCCCTGGTGGCAGCATGACAGTATAGCCGGCCTCAATAGACTTTATCTCCCATAGGAGAAAGAGAAAAAAAAAAGACATTTATTTCTTGGTAGTGGGATCCAACTTTGCAGGCTAAAAGACTGTAATGGATCCACTCAGTACTTTGTGCGAGCAAGTAGCCAACCTTACGCAGCTGGTGTAGGATTTGGCTGCAGAGCATCGCACCCTGGTACCTTCACACAATATGCTGCAGAGTGAGGTCTCCGCTTCTGCGAGGACCACCTCAGTGGCAGCTGTGACGACATGGACTCTCATGGGTTAAAGTTTCTTAAAATTCAGCCAGACAGCATGATAGATTGTTTATAGACGGGGGAGAAGTCCCTCATTGTTTTTACAAGACTCTTGTTGACTCAATGTAATTGTGTTGGCCACTGAAAGCCAGACGTATTGTTCTCCAGACTTTTCCAGTAACCATTGTATTGTAGTTGTGTATTGCTAATGTGATTACCTTAGTAGCCATTGTTGAGTCTGTGACTTGCAGACTCCATGTAGATATCTTCAGTCTTTCTGTAGACATCATTTGGATGAACATTGTCCATGCAGCTTGAGATTCATCCAATGGGAGAGGCACTCTTGTCCAACCAATCGATGAGGACGCAGTGTATCTAAGTGGAAGGCTGTGGCTATACAAAGGGACTTCTTTAAGCCACCAGGTTGATGGATGCTGATCGATCCAGTCTAAGCTCTTCGGAGCTGACTAGAGGATCAGGAAATCTTATGGCTTCAATCTAGGGACTCCGGTTCCGGTTGGAGACCATATCCACAGCCTAGGGATTTCGACTCCGGCTGCCAGGATTGTATCATCATACCAGGACTACCTAAGGAGGACACTCAGGTTGGGACAGTTCAGTCACCTGTTACAGACTTTTCAGACCTCAGACAGCTTCCTAAATCTGGCATTATTCCTTTCTCGGTGGGTGCCCGCCAAAAGCGGGGTGCTGCTGGATTGGAGTAAGCGGCCCTGGAACCTCTGAGGCAAGGACATTCTAAATCCTTGGTGAGCCAGCGGAAGGGTGAGACTCTGTTGCCTGTTACTTTTGTGTTTTGCTGGTTATGTGTTATGTGCCGTTAATTGTTTAGGGATCCAATAAAGTCTAATTATTGTGGTTCCCCCACCCTGTGTTGTCTGAGTAGTGTTACGCCCACGGTTAAGGAGGCCGGCGTTCAGTTGGGATGAGCCCTGAGCCACGCTGTCTTTCTAAAGGCGGCGGGTTTTAGTGGACGAGAGCACCCACTGAGCCCCGTGTCTCCACAGCAGCTACCTCACAAACCGTAGGACAGCATAGTCCCACTGATGTCCAACTGACCTCCCCCGAACCCACGGTAATGCTTCCCGATAAATTCTTGGGGGAGAAAAACCTATTTTGGACATTTAGGGAGAGTTGCAGGCTCCTTTTCACTCTCCAGCCTCGGTCCTCGGGGAATGAGACCCAGCTGGTGGGGATCATCATGTCATTGCTTAGAGGGGTTCCCCAGACCTGGACATTTTCACTACCCCCTTCGGCCCCGGAACGGCATTCGGTTGACCTCTTCTTTGACTCCCTCGGGGTGATATATGATGAACCAGACCGTGTATGGGTGGCTGAGGACAGGATCATGTGTCTCACTCAGGGAAACCACATTGCTGAGCTATATTGTTCTGAGTTTCGGCAGTGGTCCACTGAGGTACGGTGGAATGATTCTGCACTTAGGTGCCAATTCCGGAGAGGTCTTTCAGACTCACTGAAAGATGCCTTGGCTCTGCACCATCCTCTCAGCACCTTGGATGATGCGATGACGGAGGCCGTTCGTATGGACCGCAGATTACGGGAAAGAAGGGGCACCATGCGTGAGATTCCGCCCCCTCTACCTAGGGCACTTTCTTTGTTGCCGGCTACGGAACACATGGAAGTTGGAGCCATCAGTCTGGATGAGAAGGAGAGGAGAAGATGCCATGATCTCAAGCTGTGCTTCTATTGTGGACACCATGGACACTGGAGGAAACACTGCCCGGCTTGCCCCTTTGCTAAACAGTCGTCGGGAAATTTCTAAGTCTGGGTAACGGTCGAGGAAGTTGCCCAGACTATCAGATACCTTTCCTCTCCTCCAATAAGATACTTCTGAATGTTGACCTCTGGGTCAAGGAGTCGGTCTGGTCTGCTACTGCCTTTGTTGACTGTGGGTCCGCTATGAACTTCATTGACTCTGAGTTGGTCCAAAGATTAGAGTTAGGGACAGTGAGGTTAGAAGGACCCATTCAACTCCTGGCAATTGATAAAACACTGCTGCCTCAAAACCTCATTCGGTTTGCTACAGAAAAATTTACTCTGGTGATCGGGTCTCAGCATTCTGAAACTATTTCTTGTTTTGTAATGGCCAATCTCCCTGCTGGATTAGTGTTGGGGTATCCATGGTTAATGTTACATAATCCCGTTATTGATTGGGAGTGTCGTACCATAGTCAAATGGAGTCCTGCTTGTCATAAAAGGTGTTTACAATCTGTACTTGTGTTCTCCGTAAGTCCTGAGGGTCTTCCGGAATACCTGAGGGACTGCGGAGACGTATTCTCGGAAACAGAGGCCGAGGTTTTTCCGCCTCATCGCCCATATGACTGTGCCATCGATTTGCTTCCCATTACCAAATTGCCCAAGGCCCGTTTATATCACCTCTCGGGTCCAGAATGGGCTGCTATGAAATCATACATATCTGATAATATACGTAAAGGGCATATCCATCCTTCTTCTTCCCCTGTGGCCACTGGGTTCTTTTTTGTAAAGATGAAGGACGGAGGATTAAGGCCATATCTCGATTTCCGAGAATTGAACAAAATTACTGTGAAAAAAACGTATCCACCTCCACTCATCCCTAATGTCTACAACCAACTCTCTGAAACCCGGTGGTTTACCAAACTAGACCTCAGGGGGGCCTATAATCTTATCCGTATTAGAGAAGGGGATGAGTGGAAAACGGCCTTTCTGACGTCAGAGGGGTTATTTGAGAATTTGGTGATGCCTTTTGGTCTAACAAATGCTCCTGCGGTGTTTCAAAATTTCATCAATGATATCTTCTTTGATTTTCTTGGTCGTTTTGTGGTCATCTATCTCGATGACATTTTGATTTATTCTGCCGATAGGGATACGCATATTACGCATGTTCGCTCAGTATTACAGAGATTACGTGATAACCATCTGTTTGCCAAGCTTGAAAAATGTGTTTTCTCTGTTCAGGAAATAGCCTTTTTTGTTTTTACTCCTTTCTCGTGATGGGTTTAAAATGGACCCAGGAAAGGTGCAGGCTATCGTGGATTGGGTGCAACCCAGGGATATCAAGGCGCTACAACGCTTTTTGGGTTTCGCAAATTATTATCGAAGGTTCATTAAGGGGTTTTCTCAAATTGCCAAGCCATTGACTGACCTTACACGGAAAGGGGCAGATCTGCAGAACTGGTCACAAACGGCTGTCCAGGCTTTTCTTGAGTTAAAGGACCGGTTCATGTCCGCCCCGGTCCTGGTACAGCCTGACCTCGAGGCGCCGTTTATTGTGGAGGTGGACGCCTCAGAGGTGGGGGTGGGAACTGTTCTCTCTCAGGGCCCTGCTACTCTGACTAATCTGCGACCATGTGCATTCTTCTCCAAGAAAGTCACTCCGGCTGAGAGGCATTATGATGTGGGTAACCGTGAATTATTGGCGGTAAAGTTGGCATTTGAAGAATGGAGGCATTTTTTGGAGGGTGCTGTTCACCGTATTACTGTCATCACTGATCATAAAAACCTTGCGTATATTGAGTCCGCCAAGAGATTGACGCCTCGACAAGCGAGGTGGGCTCTTTTTTTTTTCTAGATTACATTTTTGTATTACTTTTCAGCCGGGGTCTAAAAACGTGAGGGCAGATGCACTGTCCCGTAGTTTGGACCTGGTGTCACCTCCCGAGCATCCTTCCTCCATTCTTCCGCGAGGGGTGGTGGTCGCTACCTTGTCATCCAAGTTAGAGGCTGAGGTCAGGGAGGCTCAGCTCCATCTTCCGCTCCAGACACTAAACTGTTTGTCCCTTTGCACCTCCGGATACGAGTACTTCAAGATTTCCATGAGTTCGTACTTAGCGGCCATCCTGGAATTACAGCCACTCGCAAGGCTGTTGCTCGACTGTTTTGGTGGCCATCTCTTCACTCAGATGTTGCTGGGTTTGTGTCTGCCTGTGCTACATGTGCCCGTGCTAAGGTATGTCGTAACCGGCTGGCCGGGGAACTGGTTCTATTACCTGTTCCTGAAAGACCATGGACCCACTTGTCCATGGATTTCATTACGGACCTCCCTGTCTCAAATGGTATGACTGTGATGTGGGTGGTGGTGGATCGTTTTAGTAAACAGGCACATTTTGTTCCCCTCTCCGGTCTACCTAATGCTGCGGCCCTTGCCAACCACTTTATTGACCAGGTGGTTCAGTTCCATGGGTTGCCCCTGAATGTTGTGTCTGACAGGGGGGTACAATTCATTTCTCGGTTTTGGAGGGCCTTGTGCAGGCGGTTGGGAATTGAGTTGTCCTTCTCGTCCGCCTATCATCCCGAGTCCAATGGGCAGATGGAGAGGACGAATCAGACCCTTGAGCAAATCCTGCAGTGCTTGGTTTCTGCTCAGCAGGAGGATTGGTGTACGTTTTTGCCCCTTGCGGAGTTTGCATTCAATAGCAGAGTCCATCAGTCTACGGGGACTTCTCCCTTCTTCTGTAATTACGGGTTTCACCCTCACTTCGGGACCTTCTCTAGAATGGATTCAGGGTGTCCAGGGGCCGAGTCAGTCGTTCAGCATCTGGGGGAGGTGTGGAAGGAGGTACGACGGTGTATCGAGACGCTCAACAGTCCCAGAAACGCCAAGCGGACAAATGCCGTTCTCTGGGACCCCCCTTTCAAGTGGGGGACAAAGTGTGGCTGTCCACTCGGAATATTAGGCTTAGGGTTCCGTCTGCTAAGTTGGGTCCTAAGTTTATAGGACCCTATGAGATCATTGAAGTGATCAACCCGGTGGTCTTTCGGTTACAACTGCCCCAGACCTTGCGTATTCCTAACGTATTTCATACCTCCTTGCTTAATCCATTTGTTCTATCTGTGGTGGATTCTCAGACGCCCCCGGCTCCAATATTTGTGGACGGTGAGGAGGAGTACGAGATCCAGCATATTATCGATTCTCGTTGGGTTCCTAGTTCCCTCCAGTATCTGATCCATTGGAAGGGTTACGGTCCGGATGACAGGACCTGGGTGCCGGCTCGATCCGTGCGGGCCGATCGGTTGATTGCGGCTTTCCACCGGAAATATCCTGGGGGTCCGGTGCCCCCCCCTTGAGGAGGGGGTACTGTCATGGTTCGCCTCCCCGTCCACATGGCTAGGGGGTGGAGCCTTCTCTCGGGCCTCACTTCCGGACCTTGGATGCCTTAAAAGCTGACATTTCCAGTGAACCAGTGCCGGCTATAAGCTTAGCACTGCTTTGCCTGTGATTGCTGGTCCTGTGAGTGATATCCTGATTAGAGATGAGCGAACCGGTCGCGGTTCGGCTCGAGCTTGGTTCGCCGAACGGAGGTCTCGTTCGAGTTCGGTTCGGCGAACTGGTTCGGCGAACCGCTCGAACCCCATAGGAAACAATGGGAGGCAATCACAAACACATAAAAACACGTTATAAATGTACACATACAGTTAATAAACATTGCCATATCACTTACCGGTCCCCGGGATGCGTCCTGCACTCTGTCTCCTGCCGCTATTCCTCCCGATAATCGCTGCGTCTTCCCGGTAACCAGCAGTGATGACAGGACCTACGTGATGTTGTCAAAATAGCATGTGACCAGTCACGTGTCTGTTATCTCATTGGCTACAGACTGGTCACATGGCTAGACGTCATGGCCTGTCCTAGGTCCTGTCAGTGCATCTCTCCAGTACGCGGTGATTGTTTGTGTATCTCCGTGTACTGGTGAGATGCTCTGGCACACGGTCGGTTTCCCGGTCTGCTTCTCTGTTCCCTTATTCACCGGCTGCCACAGCCGGTTAATAACGGAGATCACCGTTGCTATAGCAACTCGCCTGTCAATGGTGACATCACCGCTATTCAGCACGGAGCCTCTGATCACTCAGGCTGCACGGGAAGCAGCGTCCTTTCTCACATGCACCGCTGCTGATGTAGCAGAGCTGAATGTGTTGAAGGAGAAAGAAGACAGAAGACCATGGATCGTGGAGGGATAAAAGGGAGTAATACACATGGAGTCTGTAATGTGTCTGTGTATTTATTTCTATTAAAGTATTTTAACTGTGCGTGGTGTCTTTTTTTTAACCCTTTATTATAGATTCTTAATGGCCGGGTCAAACTTGCCTGATATTAAGAATCTCTGGCTTAATACTAGCTAGTAATACAAAGCCAGTATTAACTCATGATGATTACTCAGCAAGCCACCCGGCTTCAGGGCTGCTGGAAGAGTTGGCTACAGCGCCAGATAATGGCGCTTCTATGAAAGCGCCATTTTCTGGGGCGGCTGCGGATTGCAATTCGCAGCAGAGGCGCCCAGAAACCTCGGGCTAACCTGTGCTGCGGATTCCAATCCCCAGCTGCCTAGTTGTACCTGGCTGGACACAAAAATGGGGAGAAGCCCATGTCATTTGTTTTTTAATTATTTCATGAAATTCATGAAATAATTAAAAAAAGGGTTTCCCTATATTTTAAATTCCCAGCCGGGTACAAATAGGCAGCTGGGGGTTGGGGGCAGCCGTACCTGCCTGCTGTACCTGGCTAGCATACAAAAAGATGGAGAAGCTCACGTCATTTTTTTTTTTTTTAGTTTTTTGGCAAAAAAAGTAAAAAAATGCTTTTCTGGATTTTCCATTGCCAGTGAAGGTAACACCAAGCAGTGGGGGTTGGCAGCCAGTAGCTGCTTGGATTACCCATAGCTAGCAATACAAAAAATGCAGCGGGAGCCCATATTTTTTTTTTTTAATTATTTATTTAAATAACTAAAAAAAAAAGTGCTTCCGTGTATTTTGATTGCCTGACATGACAGAACTGTAAAAATAAATCATTAAAAAAATGACGTAGCGCTCCGCGGTATTTTTGATTCTCAGCGCAGATAAAGCAGACAGCTACAGGTTGCCAGCCCATCTGCCTGGCGTTACCTTGGCTGGCAATCAAAATACAGGGAAGCCCATTAAAAAAATAGTTTAAAAAAAATGACGTGGGGTCCCCCCATTTTTGTTTGTTTTAATGTTTTGTTTATTGAAGCAAAAGAAAATAAAAATACACAATCATCAGAAATCACAGTCTTGACTAATACAATTACATTTGCATCCGACGCTTCCCATTTTAACTCTATGACTCAGATTACTTATGTGTTGTCTGAGCTTTCCAAATAATAAACTTAACCATCGGGTAGTGGGAAAGCCCGAATTAAATTAGTTGCCTGGTTTCTGTATTAATATGCAACAATTTTTAACAACAAGTATCATAGAAACTAGAAGTAGGGGGGGAGCTAGAATCCAGGAGAGCGAATTTTTATCGCATGAAATTCAGTTACGGGATTAGAGTTAGAGGGTTCAAGAGACGAAAGGAAAGGGGAAAGAGATAGAAAGGAGAGAAGAAAGGAGAGGATTTTGGTCTTAGATCCATTCAATCTGTGGCAAGGATGGTTAGACAGCTGTCATTCATCTCATTGGTGGGGGGAAGGGTGACTTACAATCCCCTATGCTGCCGTCTGCGAAGTCACTATTGAAAATTGAGGTTTAGACTTATAGGCCTGCCAAGCCTTCCAGACTTGAAGGAAAGAGAGCATATTTTGACGTGAAAGGGCTGAGAATTCTTCAACGTGATATAATTGATCGATCTTCAGCAAGAGCTGCGTGAGAGTGGGAATTTTCGTTGTGCGCCACAATTGGGCTATGAGAAGTTTACAGGCTGAGCCTACAAATGACGCCAGTTTTGAAGAAGCTTTATCTTTAGGCCAGATTGGGAAGTTCAGAAGCATTTGTCCAGGTTCCAGAACCCCCTGTTTGCCTGTGAGGTCAAATATTAACTGTGATGCCATCTGCCAGAAGGTCTGGATAATCGGACAAGTCCACCACACATGTAAATATGTTCCCTTGTCCCTCCCGCATCGCCAGCATTGATCTGAGTTGGAAGAGCTCCATGTACTAGACGAGGTGGGGACAATGTACCATCTCGCAATCACTTTAAATGAATTCTCTTGAACTCTCACACAACATGACGGACCATGTGAGGCATTGTAAATTTGGCTCGTTTGTAAATCGGTAAATGTAGTACTCAGGTCCCTTTCCCATCTTAGTATATATGCTCTCTTTACCACCAGTTTTTTTGTAAGCAGGGTATGGTACAGGTTAGAAAGAATTTTCCTGGGAGCCCGGGCTTGCATGCAAAAAGATTCAAATGCAGTTAAAGGTCTGTCGAGATGAGTATGAGGTAATAATGGATGAATCACATGTTTTAACTTTGTATGATGAAGAAATGTGAGCTTAGAGAGGCCTAGGTTCATACCCATCTCCTGTTCAGATATCAAAGAGCCGTCCACCAAAAGATCAGCTAACAGAACATTCACATTGGTCAGAAATGTGGATTTCGTGGACGCGGCTTGGTTTACATCGGCATCTAATATGTCGGAAACTTGGGTTAAAGGGGAGAGAGGCGGGGCCAATATCTCTCTGTTTTCCTTCCATTTGTGCAAGAGAGTTCTCGTAAGCTCATTTGTGAAGGATCTTTTATCCCTCTGGTTTGCAGGGGAAAGTAGCATAGCTCGTAGAGGGGTGGGGGCTAGGTATTCTTCTATAGATATCCACAATTTAGTCGGTGGGCGTCTGATCCAGTCTACCGTTCTGGAAAGGACGGCGGCTTGGTAATATAACGAAATATTGGGTAATCCCATGCCCCCCCTGTCCCTTGGGAGGTTCAATGTTTGAAAGTTGATTCTCGGTTTATGTTTGTTCCAGACGTAGTTGGAGATTAAAGAGTAAAGCGGGCTTTACACGCTACGACATCGCTAATGTGGAGTCGTTGGGG
Organism: Anomaloglossus baeobatrachus; assembly: GCF_048569485.1. Taxonomy (NCBI): domain Eukaryota; kingdom Metazoa; phylum Chordata; class Amphibia; order Anura; family Aromobatidae; genus Anomaloglossus; species Anomaloglossus baeobatrachus. The sequence goes on from NW_027445050.1 coordinate 48,790, forward strand.
TCACGGATTTTGTGACGCACATCCGGCCGCATTAGCGATGCCGTTGCGTGTGACATCGATAAGCGATTTTGCATCGTTGCAAAACCATGCAAAATCGCTAATCGGCGACACGGGGGTCCATTCCCAATTATCGTTACTGCAGCAGTAACGAGGTTGTTCGTCGCTCCTGCGGCAGCACACATCGCTGCGTGTGACGCCGCAGGAGCGAGGAAGCTCTCCCTACCAGCCTCCCGGGCGCTATGAGGAAGGAAGGAGGTGGGCAGGATGTTACGTCCCGCTCATCTCCGCCCCTCCGCTGCTATTGGGCGGCGGTTCAGTGACGTTTCAGTGACGTCGCTGTGACGCCGCACGGACCGCCCCCTTAGAAAGGAGGTGGTTCGCCGGTCACAGCGACGTCGCCGGACAGGTAAGTATGTGTGACGGCTGTGGGCGATGTTGTGCGGCACGGGCAGCGATATGCCCGTGTCGCGCAACAGATGGGGGCGGGTACCCACACTAGCGATATCGGGACCGATATCGCAGTGTGTAAAGTAGCCTTTACACTGAGAGAGAAAAGCTGTGGGAATTGGTATGGGTAGCATTTGAAAAAGGTAAATAAACTTTGGAAGTATAATGCTTTTAATTAAATTTTTCCGACCCATCCACGAAAGGAAGGGAGCCTTCCACGAGGCTATTTGTGCGGTAAGTTTAGGAAGAAGGGGCTTGTAGTTGAGATCAAATAGGGACTTGAAGGTTTTCCCCAACTTAATGCCTAAGTATGTTATGTGACTATTTGGCCATCGAAAAGGGAACTTGTTTTGGAGAGATTTAGTAACTTTGCTGGCGATATTAATGCTTAACGCTTCTGATTTGGATAGGTTAATTTTGAAGTTAGACCAGCGGCCATATTCCTCTAATAATTTCATAAAGGCAGGGAAACCCCTCTCCGGCCTGGACATTACCACCAACAAGTCGTCGGCAAAGGCGGCGGACTTGTGGTGAACTCCCTGCAGATTAAACCCCTCAATGTCCCGGTCCTGTTGAATGGAGGTTAGCAATGGCTCCATGACCAAGACAAAGAGTAGGGGGGATAAGGGGCAACCCTGCCTTGTGCCATTTTTAATGTCAAGAGGGTCGGTGAGGGTATTGTTTATTTTAATCCTGGCCGTGGGGGTCCCCCCATTTTTGATAGCCAGCCAGGGTAAAGTAGACGGCTGTAGCCTGAAAACCACAGCTGGCAGCTTTACCGTGGTTGGTGATCCAATGTGGAGGTCACCCCAGGCTCTTTTTTATAATTATTTTATAAATAATAATAATTACAAAAAAAAAGTAGGGTCCCCCCAAATTGGATCACCAGCCAAGGTAAAGTGGACAGCTGTGGTCTGGTATTCTCAGGATGGGAAGGTCCATAGTTATTGGCCCTTCACAGCCTAAAAATAGCAGGCCGCAGGCGCCCCAGAAGTGGCGCATCCACTAGATGCGCCAATCCTGGCGCTTCACCCCAGCTCATCCCGTGCCCTGGTGCAGTGGCAAATGGGGTAATAAATGGGGTTGCTACTAGCTGTAAGGTCACCTGACATCAAGCCCAGCAGTTTGTGATGTCATGGCGTCTGTCAGATACCCGACATCACAAACTGTCAGTACTAACAAAAAAATAGACAAAAAAAAATTATTTGAAAAAACACTCCCCAAAACATTCCCTCTTTCACCAATTTTTTGTAAGAAAATAAATAAGGGGGTCCCACAACGACTCTCGACCGTCTAGAATATGGGGGGACACGCTCGGTGAACGTATCCCCCATTTTCTAGGAGTGCAGACCCTCCATGTGAGGAGTGTGGGTGCAATGAATCTGCACCCACTCTCCCTGGGTCCACAGCAGCAGAGTCCATGTCGTAACGGTTGCTATCAAAGCTGCAATGCCCTGCTCATGAGGTAAGGGCATGCCTAATCAGGAGAACTATTCTACATTTCCAAATATTGGTATTTGCTGATATTACTGCTATTCCACCTACTATATATTGGGGATAGGATCTTGGAGATGGAATACCCCTTTAAGTCCAGTTATCCAGCTGAATGAATACTAAACAACAGAGCTCGCTATTTAGATGTGTTTTCTTCTGGCGTATAACGGACTCTCATGTTTGGTAGTCGTTCAGCAGGGCAACAGAAATAGCACATACCTCCATTTGGAAATGTAGTATAGCTCTCCTGATCAACTATGTTCCTTACCTCATGAGCAGGGCATTGCAATAATAATAATAATTCATTTATATAGCGCTATTAATTCCATAGTGCTTTACATACATTGGGAACACTGTCCCCATTGGGGCTCACAATCTAAATTCCCTATCTGTATGTCTTTGGGTACTCGGAGGAAACCCACGCAAACATGGGGAGAACATACAAACTCATTGCAGATGGTGTCCTTGGTGGGAATTGAACCCAGGACGTCAGCGCTGCAAGACTGCAGTGCTAACCACTGAGCCACCGTGCCGCCCATTTAGCTTACAGATGTATAACCACCACTCACTGTGTCTGACCACAGGAAGCTGAGCTGACAGCCGCTCTGTGCATGCGGCAGCGTCTATTGTGAAGGAGAGGGCCGCCGGAGATTAACACTCCACAGATACCGTGGGACACCGGGGAACACCGGTGGGGTTATAGAGGGTGACCTGGCAGGGCCTGGAGAGGAGTTTTCTGTCGCATGTGTCATGGCACATGTGACAGAAATCAGAGGAGTAGGGTGAATGCGTCTGGCGCACTGCTGTGCGCGCGGCCATCTTGGATTTCCGGGAGGGGTCGGGGGGAGACACTTTGGCGACACCGGGGGACCGGGGAGGAGATTTATCTCCCATCTGACATGTTTGTTCATGCCAGATGGGAGATAAATAATTTTTTACCGACGCTGTCATTTACTGTAACGTGATCATCGGTATACGGTGTATACTGGTGATCACGTGAGCGGGGACCGGAAAAAACGGCCTAAATCATGATCTCCAGGGTCTCAGCTACCCCCTGAAACCACGGAGATTTTCTGACGCTAGGGGGCGCTATTCACTTATTTCTGCCTGCTGTTTATAAACGGCAGACCAGAATAGCGCTTCATTCACACGACCGATCCGTTTTCGCGGTCCACAAAAAACAGTTTGTTTTTTTTACAGGTGCATCCGTGTGGCATCCGTTTCTGTTCCATATACGGTCCGTATGTCATCCGTGTGCCTTCCGTTTGTTTGCATACTGCAAAAAAACTGAAGGAGGTAAAATACATAAATTTACCCAGGATCTGTGACGCCCTGGACCCCCAGGGGTCACAGGTAACAACACACAACACCACACACACCCCCACCCCAGTGAGGCACCAGCAGCCAACAAGACCTGACCGCCTCCCTCAGGTCTAGTCAGGCACACCAGTTGGGCGGAGCCAGGCGGATAGTCACGCCGTCCGAGGAGTCTGCTGGCCTGAGGCAGGGAAAGGACAAGTGAGTCGAGTGGGGAGAGGAGTAGTGAGAGGAGTAAAAGTGGCGAGCTGAGAGTCAGGGGCCTAGGGCGGAGCCTAGGACCCCTTGGAACTGTCAGGCAGGCAAGACGGTGATGGCCGTCTGCAGGAGTCCGGTCAGGGACTGAACTGCGGAACCGTAGGGACCGAGAAGAGGGTGGTGACCCTTCGTACCCGAATCGGGGAGCTAACAAGTCAACCGGAGCACCAGGCAGGGTACTCAGACCCCGTTCTAGCCCAGAAGCAACCGGGCTCAGACAAATCTACTGATTGCGGTCTGGACCTCAGGGGTTCATTCCCACCCAAAGTCCCGATAGACGGCAACAGCCCACCGATTCCGGATAAGAGCCACCGCCAAGGGCCAGAGATCCAAAGGGCTAGCGCCTGCGGGTAAAAGGGCTCCTCCGGTACCCAAAAGCCGGGGAGTGGACTACCGTTGCTGAAGCATAGGAGTCACTGTAGCAAATTTAAAGGTGCAGGAGAAAGGCGACATCACCAACCTCACTGGGGACACACGCAGCCGGCTGCGGGCACCGATCTACACTGAACTTGGTTTACCATTGACTCTGTGTGGTTTAATCGTGAGTACACCAGTGCCATCAGGCACCGCGCCGCATGCGTGCCCCTGCGTCCTGCAACCCCCCGCTCCTGCCACCTGGCCCCAGGACCAACAAACCCCCTACCCACGGAGGGGTCAACACCTAGCTGCGACCCACCACCGATCCCGGACGAGCCCCCGCACCCTGACCGCAGCGGTGGTGCCTATCACCTCACCACGACCCGTGGGTGGCGTCACGAACTGTTACCGGGCCGTGAAACCGGTCCACCCCAAACCAAACAACCAAACCTACCCCCCCTTTCCAGAGCGACGTGGCCCCCAGTCCGGAGGCGCTTGAGCCACCGACAACCCGAGCTCGGATCCGAGCGGCTCGGCGGAGAGCAGCCGAGCCCCCAGGGCAGTACAGATCCATAGCTTCAACCTACATGAGATGTTCACTCCAGTGCCATTTTCTACTGCTTTTCACAGTGTAGAGCGCTCTGGTGATTTTCTTTTGCTTGTACACTTCATATCAGTCTTTTCTGTCATTATAATGGCAGAAAGACACATAATGTCCCACTCGCCTGCATTTTGTAATTTTGCACCCTTTGGTGCCTTTCATGTGGCACTAAGGGGTGCTTAGCCTTGTATTTAGCGAAAAAAATTAAAAAAATGACGTGGGGTTCCCCCTATTTTTGTAGCCAGCTAGGGTAAAGCAGACGGCTGCAGCCTGCAGACCACAGCTGGCAGCTTCACCTTGGCTGGTAATCCAAAACTGAGGGCACTCCACTCTGTTATTTTAAATTAAATAAATAACTAAAAAAAAAAAAGACGTGGGGGTCCCCCCAAAATTGGATCATCAGCCAAGGTAAAGCGGACAGCTGGGGTCTGATATTCTCAGACTAGGGAGGTCCATGATTATTGGACTCTCCCCAGCCTAAAAATAGCAGGCCGCAGCCGCCCCAGAAGTGGCGCATCTATTAGATGCGCCAATCCTGGTGCTTCGCCCCAGCTCATCCCGTGCCCTGGTGCGGTGGCAAATGGGGTAATATATGGGGTTGATACCAGATGTGTATTGTCACCTGGCATCAAGCCCTGGGGTTCGTGAGGTCAGGCGTCTATCAGATACCCGACATCACCAACCCAGTCAGTAATAAAAAAAAAAAAATAGACGACAAACACATTTTTATTTGAAAAAACACTGCCCAAAACATTCCCTCTTTCACCAATTTATTAGAAAGAAAAACAAATCCAGGTCTGCTGTAATCCAAGGGGTTCCCATGACGATCCATACCATAGTCACTGTCCCATTCAATGAAGAACAGAATGTTCCACATTGGCTGGGAGAGCAATGCAGTGACCTGAGCTAACATCAACAGGTCAGCCCAGGTCACTGCAGGGCATGACAAGTGCTGCTGTCAGGAGCGAGGTACATTACCTGCGGTGACGATCTCCTGCACTGCTGATAGCAGACCTGTCACTGACTTCAATGACCTTCACAGCCAAGTATCGTGGGAGCCTGTGACGTCACCGCTGGTGACAGTCTCTGGTCGGCAGCGAGAGGAGATGTGACAAGCGGCGGCCATGGAGGACAGTGACAGCGCGAAGGTCGGGAGGGCGGGACTTCATCACCGCAGGTAAGCTGAGCGGAGTAATGTGTGCGGAGTGCGAGGTGGGTGGAGCTAAGCGGGGTAATGTGTGCAGAGTGACAGGTGGGTGGAGCCAAGTAGGGTAATGTGTGAAGAGTGCCAGGTGGGCGGAGCTAAGCGGGGTAATGTGTGCATAGTGCCAGGTGGGTGGAGCCAAGCGGGGTAATGTGTGCAGAGTGCCAGGTGGGTGGAGCCAAACGGTGTAATGTGTGCAGAGTGCCAGGTTGGTGAAGCCAAGCGGGGTAATGTGTGCAGAGTGCCAGGTGGGTGGAGACAAACAGTGTAATGTGTGCAGAGTGCCAGGTTGGTGGAGCCAAGCGGGGTAATGTGTGCAGAGTGCCAGGTGGGCGGAGCCAAGCGGGGTAATGTGTGCAAAGTTCCAGGTGGGTGGAGCCAAGCGGGGTAATGTGTGCAGAGTGCCAGGTGGGCAGAGCCAAGCAGGGTAATGTGTGCGGAGTGCAGGTGGGTAGAGCCAAGCGGGGTAATGTGTGCGGAGTGCAGGTGGGTGGAACCAAGCTATGTAATGTGTGCAGAGTCCCAGGTGGGTGGAGCCAAGTGGGGTAATGTGTGCAGAGTGCCAGGTGGGCGGAGCCAAGCAGAACCATGTGTGCGGAGTGCAGGTGGGTGGAGCCAAGCGGGGTAATGTGTGCAGAGTGCCAGGTGGGCGGAGCCAAGTGGGGTAATGTGTGCAGAGTCCCAGGTGGGGGGAGCCAAGCGGGGTAATGTGTGCAGAGTGCCAGGTGGGTGGAGTAAAGCGGGGTAATGTGTGCAGAGTGCCAGGTGGGCGGAGCCAAGTGGGTAATGTGTGCAGAGTGCCAGGTGGGTGGAGCCAAGCAGGGTAATGTGGGCAGAGTGCCAGGTGGGTGGAGCCAAGCAGGGTAATGTGTGCGGAGTGCAAGTGGGTGGAGCCTAGCGGGGCCATGTGTGCGGGCAGCGGAGTGCAAAGTGGGTGGAGCCTAGCGGGGCCATGTGGGGCTGAAGACATCAGTGCCGGGCACTGCATGGCTGGGGACTGGTGAGTGTGAGTGTGTGTGTGTACATGCCGAGTGCAGGAGGGGGCGGAGCCCAGCGGGGAAGTGTCGGCTCCCTGCACATGTAACTAAGATAAATTTTGGGCTACTAAACAAAGCACTTTGCTTGGATACCCGATATTTATCTTGGTTACCAGCTTACCGCAGGCTGCCAGCGATGGCTCCCTGCACACTGTAGCTGTAAAAAGCCCTGCTTTTTGCTGATCGAACCATTCTCAAACGTAACTCGAACTGCCGAACTTTTACCAAAAAGCTCAAGTTCTAGTTCGATCTAGAACACCCCCCAAATCACTCTAACCGCGAACTGGAGAACCACGAACCGCGCTCAACTCTAATCCTGATCTGTCTGTTCCTGTGCCCCCGTGCCCTTGTCTGTGTTCTGTCCCCTGGTCGTCCTTCCTGTCCTCTGTCCCCTCTCCTATTTCTCCACTCGGTTGCTTCCTCCGGTACTGACCTTGACCTGACTTTGACTCTGCTTCTGCTCGTTCCTCCGGTCCTGCTTTTGCCCGTACGGTGTTTGACCCAGCCTGCCTGACTATTCCTCGCATGCCCTGCATCTCTGCTTCTCACCTGTGCTGTGAGGCAGTGTATGAGAACACTGTGTATTTACTTACTGGTTCTCGTTGCTCTGTGTAGTGTCTTCTGCTGCAGAGCTCTGGCTCCCCCTGGTGGCAGCATGACAGAGTAATTCCGCATATGAAATATAGAAATACTTTATTTTTAGAAAAATTTATACAGTAAGTGATAGACATACAAAAACACAATAAAAATGCAGTGTTACAGTGTACAAAACACACAAGGATGTGGAGGGTTAACACACTCTAAATTGGGTTAAATTATACAAATCTGTTATGATCCGGAACCATGGAAGATCACAATAGATCATTGGCAAAAAGGTGACAAGCGCATTGGCAACTAATCTGGCTGCCATCCTCTTACTAAACCATCAACACTAGAAGTAGCTGAGGGGTAAACTAACATCCTATGCACCGCGAACCCAGCCAGAAAACTAAGTATCCTATAGGAAGGAAGGATGAATAACTCTCTGCCTCAGAAATAGTCCGCAAAAGGTATAGCAAACCCCCCACATTCAAAGATATAGGAAAATACAATACACAGATGGATGATAGGATTAGCAAAGGTGAGGCCCCACTAACTAAATAGGAAAGGATAGGAAAGAAGCTGATGGTGATCAGAGAAAAACCCTACAAAAATCCAAATACCTGATAGTACAAAAAGGTCCTCAGATCGCACGATCTGCACTCCGTCCTATATCAGGCGCTCTTGTCAAACCAATGAACATAAAACAGGAACAATTACAAATTCAAGAAGCAACAAACACATGGACTTATAGGAGCAAAAACTCCAAACATAGCTGCAGGGAGTGTTGTGAATGTTAGTTATGTCTTGGCTGCTGGGAGGCTCCCTCTGGTGGCCAGGAAGGGTTTGGACAGAGACCAGGTGTGTTGTGCAGTGGGTGTTTCCTTTCCTAACTCTCTGCTTATTTAAGTCCTGGTCTGATTGCAGGCTGTTGCCGGATGTCAGTTGTTCTTTGTATCTCTAGCCTGCATAATCCTGCTCTACATCACATCCACTCCAGATAAGTTCTTGCTCTTTATTTATTGCCTGGTTCTTTTGCTTATCTGGGTTTGTCATTTGTTGTGGTTGGTTTCAGTTTATTTCCTTCCAGGGATTTCCCCCCTCAGTGGATTGTTGAGGAACTCCCTGCAGTTCTATGTGGAGTATAGCTCCTTTGGGTCCATGTGTTTATGGCTTGTTGAATTTGTTATAATTCTTGTTTTCTGTTCATTGGTATGACAAGGGCACCTGGTATAGGACGGAGTTCAGATCGAGCGATCTGAGGGCCTTTTTGTACTATCAGGAAGTTGGTATTTTGCAGGGTTTTTCTCTGGCTACCATCAGTCCCTTTCCTGTCCTTTCCTATTTTAGTCAGCGGGGGCCTCACCTTTTGCTAATCCTGTCATCTACCTGTTGTGAGGTAGCGCGGTCGGCTGCGCAGCAGAAGACACGGGATCCAGGCATATAGGTTCACAGCACACGGTGTTTAATGTCCAAACAAAAATCCACAGCAATATACATGTCTCTCCAGCAGAGACTCAGGGAGTTGTGATCACTCCCTCACACCCGGCACACCTGCCCCTCGTTCCTGTTTCCATTTAACCCTTCCTTCAGCCTGTAGGGAAACAGCATTAACCCTAGAGTGGATTTACTTTCTATCATGGAGTGAGCACGACCGGGGCGAGACATACCGGCCGTCATAGATAACCCCGGTCACAGTCTCACATACCCCCCCCCTCAGTTCAAGCGTGCGGGGTTGAACTCCCGCCATCAAACACGGGCCGCGGGACAAGGCATCGGCGTTGACCTGCAACCTACCGGCCCGGTGTTCAACCGTAAACCGGAAGTTCTGCAGAGAAAGGAACCACCGGGTAACCCGGGCATTCCGTTCCTTGGCGGACCTCATCTAGACCAGCGGAGAGTGATCAGTCACCAAGCGAAACTGCCGTCCCAGCAGGTAATAGCGTAGGGACTCCAAGGCCCATTTAATCGCCAGGCACTCCTTCTCCACTACGCTATAATTCCGCTCGGGAGGGGTGAGCTTCCTACTCAAGAAGGTGACGGGGTGTTCCTCCCCCTGAACCACCTGAGACAGCACTGCCCCCAGGCCGACCTCAGAGGCGTCAGTCTGTACTATGAACTCCTTCCGGAAATCAGGGTTGACCAGAACGGGTTGTCCGCACAGGACCCCCTTCAGGGCCCGGAAGGAGTCCTCGGCCTGCGGAGTCCAGCGCACCATGACGGACTTCTTGCCTTTGAGAAGGTCCGTCAAGGGGGCTGATAGTCCCGCAAAATCTCTTACAAACCTCCTGTAGTACCCCACGATACCCAGGAAGGCCCTAACCTGCTTTGTGGTCAGGGGTCTAGGCCACTTCTGGATCGCCTCAACCTTGTTAATTTGGGGCTTAATCACTCCTTGGCCTATCACGTAGCCCAAGTAGCGGGCTTCCGTGAGTCCCAACGCACATTTCTTGGGATTGGCTGTCAATCCGGCTGTTCGAAGCGCGTCCACCACCGCTTGTACCTGTTCCAAGTGGGTCTGCCAATCGGGGCTGTAAATAATGATGTCATCAAGGTACGCTGATGCATACGCCTGGTGGGGTTCCAGCACTAAGTCCATCAACCTCTGGAACGTGGCCGGAGCGCCATGTAACCCAAAAGGCAAGACAACATAGTGGAAGAGACCCTCCGGCGTAACAAAAGCGTTTTTCTCCTTGGCGGACTCCGTCAGTGGCACCTGCCAGTACCCCTTGGTCAGGTCGAGCGTGGTAAAATATCGCGCCTGTCCCAGCCTATCAATCAGCTCATCCACCCGGGGCATGGGGTAGAGATCGAACTTGGATATTTCGTTCAATCTCCGGAAGTCATTGCAGAACCTTAAGGAGCCATCGGGTTTTGGTATTAGGACAATGGGACTAGCCCATTCACTCCGGGATTTTTCGATGACCCCCAGGCGTAGCATTGTCTTCACTTCTTCTGATATGGCTTGTCTTCGAGCCTCCGGCACGCGGTATGACTTCAGGCGTACCTTCAGGTGGGGCTCGGTGACAATGTCATGTCGTATCAGACTGGTCCTACCCGGCAACTCGGAGAAGACATCGGGGTTCTGCTGAACCAGCCGTCTGGCCTCTCGCCTCTGTTGCTTGGTGAGGGCTTCTCCGATCCTTACTTCCGGTTCGTCCTCTCCGGAGGTCGCTGAAGCCGGGAGTGAACGACCCGAAGAGGAGGGAGATGGGGGAAACTCAACCATCAGGCTTTCCCGTTCCTGCCACGGTTTTAATAGGTTGACATGGTATATTTGTTCAGGTTTCCGCCTACCGGGCTGCAATACTTTATAGTTGACCACCCCAACTTTTTCCTTTATCTCGTAGGGGCCTTGCCACTGAGCCAGGAATTTACTCTCCGCCGTGGGGATTAATACCAACACCCGATCCCCGGGTTTAAAGGTCCGCACGGTGGCTTGTCTATTATAGCGGCCGCTTTGCGCGGCCTGAGCCTCCTGTAAATGCTCCTTCACAATTGGCATGACCGCGCTTATGCGGTTCTGCATTCCTAAAATGTGTTCAATCACACTTTTATGGGGGGTGGGCTCTTGCTCCCATGTTTCCTTTGCCAGGTCCAACAATCCCCGGGGATGTCGCCCGTATAACAATTCAAAAGGCGAAAACCCCGTGGATGCCTGTGGCACCTCTCGGATGGCAAACATCAAATAGGGAAGCATCATATCCCAGTCCTTCCCATCTTTGGAGATCACCCTTTTTAGCATGGTTTTCAGGGTTTTATTGAATCGTTCTACTAACCCATCCGTCTGAGGATGATACACAGACGTACGCAACTGCTTGATCTGGAGTAGCCGGCATAGTTCTTTGGTCACTTTAGACATGAATGGGGTCCCCTGATCCGTAAGGATCTCCTTGGGCAACCCCACCCGGCAGAACACAGAAAACAACTCCCGAGCTATAAGCTTCGCCGCAGTATGTCTGAGAGGTATCGCCTCTGGATACCGGGTGGCATAGTCAACGATCACTAGGATGTGTTGGTGCCCTCGAGCAGACTTTACGAGGGGCCCCACCAGATCCATCCCTATCCGTTCAAAAGGGACTTCTATAATGGGTAACGGCACCAACGGACTGCGAAAGTGGACCAGTGGTGCGGTAAGCTGACACTCCGGGCAGGTTTCGCAGAACCGTTTTACCTCCCCAAAGACCCCGGGCCAATAGAACCGTTGCAATATTCGCTCCTGCGTTTTCTTGACCCCTAGGTGGCCACTCATCAGATGTTTATGAGCCAAGTCGAGGACCCGCCGGCGATACGGCTGGGGCACCACCAACTGCTCCACCCCCACGCCCCGTATTTCATCTACCCGGTAGAGTAAATCCTGTTTAAGAGCGAAATGGGGGTACCTTACCTGGGCACCGGGCAGCTGGGCCACCCCGTCAATTACTAACACCCTATTCCGGGCATGTATTAACGTAGGGTCCTGGAGTTGGGCTGTCCCAAACGCATCCGGGGATGCCTCCAAGTCCGGGATGGGCTCGACCGTCTCAGCCTCTCCTGCCAATACCTCTAGGGGCGACCTATCGGGTTCACATTCTGTCCCTATCATGGGGACCCCTACGGCAGGTGTCCCGGATTCAGGATTGTAGGGCTTCCTCATAGAACCACTGATTTACCCGCTGAGCCCGTACATAGGTATTCACCCCCAACCGAGCCAGTATTTCGGCTTTCAGGGTCACATAGTCAATGGCGTCCTCGGTACCGAGGTCCAGGTACGCTTTTTGGGGTTCCCCCGTCAGATAGGGCGACAATACCTCAGCCCACTGGGGGGTCGGCAGCTTTTCCCGCTCGGCCACCCGCTCAAACACTGCCAGGAACGCTTCCACATCATCCCCCGGGGTCATCTTTTGCAACGCTTGTCTCACCGCTTTCCGGACGCTGCCGTCGTCACCCGGTCCCGGGGTTGTTGCTGCCGGTCCGGCACGGATTGACTTGACCAGGAGAACCATCTGTTCTTGGTGCCTTTTTTCCTGCAATTTCAAGGATTGCTGGTGCTGTTGCTGCTGTTGCTCCAACGTCCGGAGCAGGTGGGTATTCACCTGTTGTTGCTGTGCATTAGCCTCTTGTTGTTGTGCATTAGCCTGCTGCTGCTGTGCATTAGCCTGAGCCAAATGCCTTAGTATGTCCTCCATGGCGTCGCTGGGTTTGGGCCGTAGTATAGCTGCTTGAATCCAGGACATGTGCTACCGGATCACCAGAAAAGGAAGTACACCTCACCGGGCTGGCATGCCCGCCGATTCTCCACCATATGTGAGGTAGCGCGGTCGGCTGCGCAGCAGAAGACACGGGATCCAGGCATATAGGTTCACAGCACACGGTGTTTAATGTCCAAACAAAAATCCACAGCAATATACATGTCTCTCCAGCAGAGACTCAGGGAGTTGTGATCACTCCCTCACACCCGGCACACCTGCCCCTCGTTCCTGTTTCCATTTAACCCTTCCTTCAGCCTGTAGGGAAACAGCATTAACCCTAGAGTGGATTTACTTTCTATCATGGAGTGAGCACAACCGGGGCGAGACATACCGGCCGTCATAGATAACCCCGGTCACAGTCTCACACTGTGTATTGTGTTTTTCCTATATCACCGCAGTCTTTGAATGTGGGGGGCTTGCTATTCTTGTCTATTTTCTGAGGCAGAGAGTTATTCATCTTTCCTACCTTTAGGATAGTTAGTTCTCCGGCTGGGTTCACGGTGCACAGGATGTTAGTTCACCCCTCGGCTACTTCTAGTTGTGTTGGTTAGTAAGGGGATGGCGGCCAGATTAGTTGCCAATGCTCTTGTCACCTTTTTGCCAATGATTTGTGGTGATCTTCCATGGTTCCGGATCATAACAAGGGAGCTTCCCAGCTAAGCAACAGAGATGGAAGATTCCTGCTTGAAAATAAACTGACAACAACCACAATAATTGACAACCCAGAAAAGAACAAAACAACTTAAGAAAGAAACAAGCACTTATCTGGGGTAGATGTGGTCTGGAGCAAAATGAAAAGGCTGGTGAAGTAAAGAACAAATGATAACCGACCCAGACAGCCATGAAGCAAAAGCTTAAATAGGCAGAGAGTTAGCAATTGAAACGCCCATTGCTCCAGCACACTTGGTCTCTGTCCAAACCATTCCTGGCCACAAGAGGGAGCCTCACAGAAGCAAAAGTATAACTGATATTCACAACACAAATCCTAGGAGTATAGTGAACAGATAAAGCCAGATTGGCTAATTCTTTAGATTTGGATGTAGATAATAACAGAAGTAACAATCATAGGGCTGTCGAAATTAACAAAATGATGGTCGCGGGGTAAATAAAGTGCAAGGGCTGGCTGTAAATAAATATACAGTTAGGTCCAGAAATATTTGGACAGTGACACAAGTTTTGTTATTTTAGCTGTTTACAAAAACATGTTCAGAAATACAATTATATATATAATATGGGCTGAAAGTGCACACTCCCAGCTGCAATATGAGCGTTTTCACATCCAAATCGGAGAAAGGGTTTAGGAATCATAGCTCTGTAATGCATAGCCTCCTCTTTTTAAAGGGACGAAAAGTAATTGGACAAGGGACTCTAAGGGCTGCAATTAACTCTGAAGGCGTCTCCCTCGTTAACCTGTAATCAATGAAGTAGTTAAAAGGTCTGGGGTTGATTACAGGTGTGTGGTTTTGCATTTGGAAGCTGTTGCTGTGACCAGACAACATGCGGTCTAAGGAACTCTCAATTGAGGTGAAGCAGAACATCCTGAGGCTGAAAAAAAAAAGAAAAAATCCATCAGAGAGATAGCAGACATGCTTGGAGTAGCAAAATCAACAGTCGGGTACATTCTTAGAAAAAAGGAATTGACTGGTGAGCTTGGGAACTCAAAAAGGCCTGGGCGTCCACGGATGACAACAGTGGTGGATGATCGCCGCATACTTTCTTTGGTGAAGAAGAACCCGTTCACAACATCAACTGAAGTCCAGAACACTCTCAGTGAAGTAGGTGTATCTGTCTGTAAGTCAACAGTAAAGAGAAGACTCCATGAAAGTAAATACAAAGGGTTCACATATAGATGCAAACCATTCATCAATTCCAAAAATAGACAGGCCAGAGTTAAATTTGCTGAGAAACACCTCATTAAGCCAGCTCAGTTCTGGAAAAGTATTCTATGGACAGATGAGACCAAGATCAACCTGTACCAGAATGATGGGAAGAAAAAAGTTTGGAGAAGAAAGGGAACGGCACATGATCCAAGGCACGCCACATCCTCTATAAAACATGGTGGAGGCAATGTGATGGCATGGGCATGCATGGCTTTCAATGGCACTGGGTCACTTGTGTTTATTGATGACATAACTAGAGATGAGCGAACCGGTCGCGGTTCGGCTCGAGGTTGGTTCGCCGAACGGACCTCCCGTTCGAGTTCGGTTCGTCGAACGTTCGACGAACCGAACTCGAACTGCATAGGAAACAATGGCAGGCAATCACAAACACAGAAAAACACCTAGAAAACACCCTCAAAGGTGTCCTAAAGGTGACAAACAACTCAAACACATTGGAAAGTGACAAGGACATATACTCATGCGAAAACAAAACAGCTGGACAAGGAAAAAGAGGAGGACACACAGATATAGGCATGGCACGCCCTTCTAAAATCATGTAAAACACCGCAAGGTGACTCCAAGCGGAGTCTCCATTTTTTCCAAAAATTGGGCCACACACACACCCACCCCTTCAGTGGCAGCAGTTGTGCCCCAGTTGTACACTTCACAGCTACATTTGCATCAAGCACATTCAAAAATACGCCATTCTTATCCGTCCCCAGGATGACACCGGGGTAGGTAGCAAAGTCTTTCCTGATCCCAGCTCTGTTCATCTTGGCTTCTTTTAAAAACACATCAAGCAAGGGTTACTCCAAGCGGAGTCTCCCTTTTTTTCCAAAAATTGGGCCACACAGACACCCACCCCATCAGTGGCAGCACTTGGGCCCTAGTTGCAAACAGGATGTTTTGATTTGCATCAAGCACATTCAAAAATATGCCATTCTTATCCGTCCCCAGGATGACACGGGGTAGGTAGCAAAGTCTTTGCTGATCCCAGCTCTGTTCATCTTGGCTTCTTTTAAAAACACATCAAGCAAGGGTTACTCCAAGCGGAGTCTCCCTTTTTTTCCAAAAATTGGGCCACACAGACACCCACCCCATCAGTGGCAGCACTTGGGCCCTAGTTGCAAACAGGATGTTTTGATTTGCATCAAGCACATTCAAAAATACGCCATTCTTATCCGTCCCCAGGATGACACCGGGGTAGGTAGCAAAGTATTTCCTGATCCCAGCTCTGTTCATCTTGGCTTCTTTTAAAAACACATCAAGCAAGGGTTACTCCAAGCGGAGTCTCCCTTTTTTCCAAAAATTGGGCCACACAGACACCCACCCCATCAGTGGCAGCACTTGGGCCCTAGTTGCAAACAGGATGTTTTGATTTGCATCAAGCACATTCAAAAATACGCCATTCTTATCCGTCCCCAGGATGACACCAGGGTAGGTAGCAAAGTCTTTGCTGATCCCAGCTCTGTTCATCTTGGCTTCTTTTAAAAACACATCAAGCAAGGGTTACTCCAAGCGGAGTCTCCCTTTTTTTCCAAAAATTGGGCCACACAGACACCCACCCCATCAGTGGCAGCACTTGGGCCCTAGTTGCAAACAGGATGTTTTGATTTGCATCAAGCACATTCAAAAATACGCCATTCTTATCCGTCCCCAGGATGACACCGGGGTAGGAAGCAAAGTCTTTGCTGATCCCAGCTCTGTTCATCTTGGCTTCTTTTAAAAACACATCAAGCAAGGGTTACTCCAAGCGGAGTCTCCCTTTTTTTCCAAAAATTGGGCCACACAGACACCCACCCCATCAGTGGCAGCACTTGGGCCCTAGTTGCAAACAGGATGTTTTGATTTGCATCAAGCACATTCAAAAATACGCCATTCTTATCCGTCCCCAGGATGACACCGGGGTAGGTAGCAAAGTATTTCCTGATCCCAGCTCTGTTCATCTTGGCTTCTTTTAAAAACACATCAAGCAAGGGTTACTCCAAGCGGAGTCTCCCTTTTTTCCAAAAATTGGGCCACACAGACACCCACCCCATCAGTGGCAGCACTTGGGCCCTAGTTGCAAACAGGATGTTTTGATTTGCATCAAGCACATTCAAAAATACGCCATTCTTATCCGTCCCCAGGATGACACCGGGGTAGGTAGCAAAGTCTTTCCTGATCCCAGCTCTGTTCATCTTGGCTTCTTTTAAAAACACATCAAGCAAGGGTTACTCCAAGCGGAGTCTCCCTTTTTTTCCAAAAATTGGGCCACACAGACACCCACCCCATCAGTGGCAGCACTTGGGCCCTAGTTGCAAACAGGATGTTTTGATTTGCATCAAGCACATTCAAAAATACGCCATTCTTATCCGTCCCCAGGATGACACCGGGGTAGGTAGCAAAGTATTTCCTGATCCCAGCTCTGTTCATCTTGGCTTCTTTTAAAAACACATCAAGCAAGGGTTACTCCAAGCGGAGTCTCCCTTTTTTCCAAAAATTGGGCCACACAGACACCCACCCCATCAGTGGCAGCACTTGGGCCCTAGTTGCAAACAGGATGTTTTGATTTGCATCAAGCACATTCAAAAATACGCCATTCTTATCCGTCCCCAGGATGACACCGGGGTATGTAGCAAAGTCTTTGCTGATCCCAGCTCTGTTCATCTTGGCTTCTTTTAAAAACACATCAAGCAAGGGTTACTCCAAGCGGAGTCTCCCTTTTTTTCCAAAAATTGGGCCACACAGACACCCACCCCATCAGTGGCAGCACTTGGGCCCTAGTTGCAAACAGGATGTTTTGATTTGCATCAAGCACATTCAAAAATACGCCATTCTTATCCGTCCCCAGGATGACACCGGGGTAGGTAGCAAAGTATTTCCTGATCCCAGCTCTGTTCATCTTGGCTTCTTTTAAAAACACATCAAGCAAGGGTTACTCCAAGCGGAGTCTCCCTTTTTTCCAAAAATTGGGCCACACAGACACCCACCCCATCAGTGGCAGCACTTGGGCCCTAGTTGCAAACAGGATGTTTTGATTTGCATCAAGCACATTCAAAAATACGCCATTCTTATCCGTCCCCAGGATGACACCGGGGTAGGTAGCAAAGTCTTTGCTGATCCCAGCTCTGTTCATCTTGGCTTCTTTTAAAAACACATCAAGCAAGGGTTACTCCAAGCGGAGTCTCCCTTTTTTTCCAAAAATTGGGCCACACAGACACCCACCCCATCAGTGGCAGCACTTGGGCCCTAGTTGCAAACAGGATGTTTTGATTTGCATCAAGCACATTCAAAAATACGCCATTCTTATCCGTCCCCAGGATGACACCGGGGTAGGTAGCAAAGTATTTCCTGATCCCAGCTCTGTTCATCTTGGCTTCTTTTAAAAACACATCAAGCAAGGGTTACTCCAAGCGGAGTCTCCCTTTTTTCCAAAAATTGGGCCACACAGACACCCACCCCATCAGTGGCAGCACTTGGGCCCTAGTTGCAAACAGGATGTTTTGATTTGCATCAAGCACATTCAAAAATACGCCATTCTTATCCGTCCCCAGGATGACACCGGGGTAGGTAGCAAAGTCTTTGCTGATCCCAGCTCTGTTCATCTTGGCTTCTTTTAAAAACACATCAAGCAAGGGTTACTCCAAGCGGAGTCTCCCTTTTTTTCCAAAAATTGGGCCACACAGACACCCACCCCATCAGTGGCAGCACTTGGGCCCTAGTTGCAAACAGGATGTTTTGATTTGCATCAAGCACATTCAAAAATACGCCATTCTTATCCGTCCCCAGGATGACACCGGGGTAGGTAGCAAAGTCTTTGCTGATCCCAGCTCTGTTCATCTTGGCTTCTTTTAAAAACACATCAAGCAAGGGTTACTCCAAGCGGAGTCTCCCTTTTTTTCCAAAAATTGGGCCACACAGACACCCACCCCATCAGTGGCAGCACTTGGGCCCTAGTTGCAAACAGGATGTTTTGATTTGCATCAAGCACATTCAAAAATACGCCATTCTTATCCGTCCCCAGGATGACACCGGGGTAGGTAGCAAAGTCTTTGCTGATCCCAGCTCTGTTCATCTTGGCTTCTTTTAAAAACACATCAAGCAAGGGTTACTCCAAGCGGAGTCTCCCTTTTTTTCCAAAAATTGGGCCACACAGACACCCACCCCATCAGTGGCAGCACTTGGGCCCTAGTTGCAAACAGGATGTTTTGATTTGCATCAAGCACATTCAAAAATACGCCATTCTTATCCGTCCCCAGGATGACACCGGGGTAGGTAGCAAAGTCTTTGCTGATCCCAGCTCTGTTCATCTTGGCTTCTTTTAAAAACACATCAAGCAAGGGTTACTCCAAGCGGAGTCTCCCTTTTTTCCAAAAATTGGGCCACACAGACACCCACCCCATCAGTGGCAGCACTTGGGCCCTAGTTGCAAACAGGATGTTTTGATTTGCATCAAGCACATTCAAAAATACGCCATTCTTATCCGTCCCCAGGATGACACCGGGGTAGGTAGCAAAGTCTTTCCTGATCCCAGCTCTGTTCATCTTGGCTTCTTTTAAAAACACATCAAGCAAGGGTTACTCCAAGCGGAGTCTCCCTTTTTTTCCAAAAATTGGGCCACACAGACACCCACCCCATCAGTGGCAGCACTTGGGCCCTAGTTGTACACTTCACAGCTACATTTGCATCAATCACATTCAAAAATACCCCATAATTAACCGTCCCCAGGATGACACCGGGGTAGGTAGCAAAGTCTTTGCTGACCCATGACTTGTTCATCTTGGCTTCTTTTAAAAACAATGTAAGCAAGGGTTACTCCAAGCGGAGTCTCCCTTTTTTCCAAAAATTGGGCCACACAGACACCCACCCCATCAGTGGCAGCACTTGGGCCCTAGTTGCAAACAGGATGTTTTGATTTGCATCAAGCACATTCCAAATCCACAAGCATTTACTCTCCCCAGGATGACACAGGGGTAGTAAATTCCTTCTTGATCCATGACTTGTTCATTTTGATGAACGTCAGTCTGTCCACATTGTCACTGGACAGACGCGTGCGCTTATCTGTCAGCACACACCCAGCAGCACTGAATACACGTTCAGAGACAACGCTGGCAGCTGGACACGACAAAATCTCCAAGGCGTAACTGGAGAGCTCTGGCCATTTTTCTATGTTTGAAGCCCAAAAGGAGCAAGGCTCCAGTTGCACAGTCATGGCATCGATGTTCATTTGGAGATACTCCTGTATCATCCTCTCCAGCCGTTGAGTATGTGTCAGACTTGTTGTCTCTGGTGGCCTTGCAAAAGAGGGTCTAAAAAAATTATGAAAAGATTCCATAAAATTGCTGTTACCGGCACCAGATACGGTCCTACTGGTACGGGTAGACTGGTGAAGATGACGAGACCGTCCCATGTTTGTCAAGTTACAACTGGGAGATTCCCTCCCTGCACCTGCACGGTTGTTTGGTGGAAAAGCCGAGCTAAGATCGAGTAACAGCTTCTGCTGATACTCCTGCATACGTGCGTCCCTTTCTATGGCTGGAATTATGTCACAAAATTTGGACTTGTACCGGGGATCTAATAGTGTGGCAATCCAGTAGTCATCATCACTTCTAATTTTGACAATACGACTGTCATGTTGGAGGTAGTGCAACAAAAAGGCACTCATGTGTCTTGCGCAGCCATGCGGACCAAGTCCACGCTGTGTTTGTGGCATAGAGGTGCTACCCGTTCTTTCTTCCTCTGACATCTCCCCCCAACCTCTTTCAACTGAAATTTGACCAAGGTCTCCCTCATCCGCTGAGTCTTCCATGTCCATGGACAGTTCGTCCTCCATTTCTTCATGTTCTCCTGCACCTTGCTCAACATTTCGCCTGCTACTATGCGCCCTTGTCGATCCCTGTTCCCCATGGTCCCATGCCTGCTGCGTTGGTGATGATGAACGTCTGGACCTTGGTGATGTTGTTGTCCCTTGCACATATGAATCCTCCTGTAGTTCCTCCCCTTCATGTTGTCCCACCCCCTGACTCCGAATAGTGTTTAGCGTGTGCTCCAGCATGTAAATGACTGGAATCGTCATGCTGATAATGGCATTGTCAGAGCTAAACATATTCGTCGCCATGTCGAAACTGTGCAGAAGGGTGCATAGGTCCTTGATCTGAGACCACTCCATCAGGGTGATCTGCCCCACCTCTGCATCTCGTTGGCCCAGGCTATACGTCATGACGTATTGCACCAGGGCTCTGCGGTGCTGCCACAGTCGCTGTAACATGTGGAGAGTTGAATTCCAGCGTGTCGCCACATCGCATTTCAGGCGATGAACCGGCAGGCCGAAAGACTTCTGTAGCGATGCAAGTCGCTCAGCTGCGGCGCTTGAACGCCGGAAGTGAGCAGACAGTTTTCGTGCCCTGTTCAGAAGGCCATCTAGGCCGGGATAGTGTGTTAAAAATTGCTGCACGACAAGGTTCAACACGTGAGCCATACAAGGTACGTGTGTCACCTTGCCCAGGCGAAGGGCCGCACCCAGGTTTGCAGCATTGTCGCACACGGCCTTACCAGGCTGCAGGTTGAGTGGAGACAACCATTTATTAAACTCGGACCGCAGAGCTGACCACAACTCCTCAGCTGTGTGACTCTTATTACCAAGACATGTCAAGCTAAAGACCGCCTGATGCCGTTGCGCTCGGCTGCCAGCATAGTAATGAGGCGTGCGTGATTCCTTCTGCGCAGTGAGAACGCTGGTGGCCTGACCAGGCAGGCTTGGGGCGGAGGTGGAGGACCCAGATGAGGTGGAGGATGCAGAAGCTGTGGCGGAACTTGGACAGACAGAGGATTGACACACAAGTCGTGGGGACGGCAAGACTTGTGCAGCAGACCCTTCACCATCTATCACCATAGTTACCCAGTGCCCAGTCAGCGACATGTAACGTCCCTGTCCATGCTTACTGGTCAAAGTATCGGTGGTGAAATGCACCCGTTCACACACAGAGTTTCTCAAGGAAGCGGTGATGTTGTGTGCGACATGCTGGTGTAGCGCGGGCACACCTTTCTTAGAGAAGTAGTGGCGACTAGGCATCTGGTACTGGGGCACAGCGACAGACATAAGGTCTCTAAAATCCTGTGTGTCCACTAGGCGGAAAGGCAGCATTTCGGTAGCCAACAGCTTACAGAGGGATAGAGTCAACCTCTTAGCTTTGTCATGGGTCGGAGGAAGTGGCCTTTTATTTGACCACATCTGAGGGACAGAGATCTGGCTGCTGTGTGTAGACGGTGTTGAGTAGGGTGTCCCTGGAAAAATGCAGGTTTGTGAGGAAAGTGCAGGCGGAGACATGATGTTGCCTTCATCCAACGTTGGTGCTATCGATGTCTGAGAGAGCTGTACACACTCACTTGTTTCCCCTTCCAAACCAACTGACGACCTTACAAGCAAACTGCCTGTTGCGGTTACAGTGGTGGAAGTTTTGCGTGGAAAAACAGGTGTGACAGCTGTCCCCACAGTCCTAGAAGATGAAGAGCGCGCGGATGCACTGGAAGGGGCGGGCGGTGGATGGTTCGCTCCGCTAGCCGGCATTGCAGCACGGTGAGCTTCCCACCGGGACTTATGATATTTATTCATGTGACGATTCATGGAAGAAGTTGTCAAACTGCTGAGGTTTTGACCTCTACTAACAGAATCATGACAAATGTTACATATCACATGAGTTGGGCGATCTTTTTCGATGTGAAAAAAGGCCCAGGCTAGGCAAGGCTTAGAGGCCATGCGACCTGTTGATCCACCCCGAATAATGCTCATAGGCAGAGTGGTGGCTGAGGATGCAGTTGTAGACGTGCTACCAGTGCTCCGACTCTGTCCAGGAAGGCGCAAGGTAACTTCGTCGTCGGTTGCATCCTCCTCCACCGCCTCTGTTGACCTCCTCGAGTGCCTGACTGGGGGTTGACAGTAGGTGGGATCTAGAACGTCATCATCAATTGTTGTGTTCGCACTCCCCTCCCCCTCAGACCGAGCCTCTTCTTGCCCTGACCGAATATTTAAGTTGTCATCCCAATCGGGTATCTGCGTCTCATCTTCATCAGTATGTTCCTCATTGTCTATAACCACAGGTGTTACAGTTTGTGACAAAGGGTCAACATTATGCTCAGAAACTTGGTCCTCACGGCCTGAATCTGAGTCACAAAGGTTCTGGGCATCACTGCAGACCATTTCCTGTTCTGTACTCACTGTAGCTTGGGAGCAGACCTCTGATTCCCAGGCTATAGTGTGACTGAACAGCTCTGCAGACTCAGCCATCTCAGTTCCACCATACTGTGCAGGGCTGATGGAGACTTCAGAGCTGGGAGAAATCAAGTGTGATTGGGATGACAACTCAGAGGAATGGTGTTTTTTGGATGCGGTACTTGAAGTGGCTGAGAGGGCACTTGTTGGACCACTTGAGATCCATTCAAGCATTTTCCTTTTTTGCCCATCATCTACCTTTGTTCCTCTTGTTCGTGTCCGTAAAAAAGGGAGCACATCGGATTGTCCACAATAAGTAGTAGACATCTTACTTTTGCTAGTAGATGGTCTATCTTCAGCAGATGATAATGGAGCTTTGGCACCTTCCCCACTGACAAAACCTTTTTTGCCTTTTCCACCACGCCTCTTCCCCTTTCCACCAGCATCTGTCATTTTGCCACTCATGTTGATTGCGACAAGATTGTGGACTGAAAATGTGGTAGTAAAAATTGAGAGGTGGTGAAGATTGCAGTGGTGGTCTAGCTTTATTAACAGCAGAATAATAAAGAATAAATATCCCTGACAATGTAACTTAGTTATAATTCGTTGGAGTGTGCAACGCAGGCAGATGCGCTCTGCAAATGTCTTGGCACTAGTAGGACTATAGCAAAGTCCAATAGCCACGTATAGGATGCCACTAGGTACACTGAGTGTGTGCTAGTATAATGGCTTAGTTATAATTAGTTGGAGTGTGCAACGCAGGCAGACGTGCTGCAAATGTCTTGGCACTAGTGGGACTATAGCAAAGTCCAATAGCCACGTATAGGATGCCACTAGGTACACTGAGTGTGTGCTAGTATAATGGCTTAGTTATAATTAGTTGGAGTGTGCAACGCAGGCAGACGTGCTGCAAATGTCTTGGCACTAGTGGGACTATAGCAAAGTCCAATAGCCACGTATAGGATGCCACTAGGTACACTGAGTGTGTGCTAGTATAATGGCTTAGTTATAATTAGTTGGAGTGTGCAACGCAGGCAGACGTGCTGCAAATGTCTTGGCACTAGTGGGACTATAGCAAAGTCCAATATCCACGTATAGGATGCCACTAGGTTCACTGAGTGTGTGCTAGTATAATGGCTTAGTTATAATTAGTTGGAGTGTGCAACGCAGGCAGATGCGCTCTGCAAATGTCTTGGCACTAGTAGGACTATAGCAAAGTCCAATAGCCACGTATAGGATGCCACTAAAAAACACTTAGTGTGTGCAAGTATAATGGCTTAGTTATAATTAGTTGGAGTGTGCAACGCAGGCAGATGCGCTCTGCAAATGTCTTGGCACTAGTGGGACTATAGCAAAGTCCAATAGCCACGTATAGGATGCCACTAGGTACACTGAGTGTTTGCTAGTAAAATTGCTTAGTTTAAAAAAGTTGTAGTGTGCAATGCAGGCAGACGTGCTCTGCAAATGTCTTTGCACTAGTGGGACTATAGCAAAGTCCAATAGCCACGTATAGGATGCCACTAGGTACACTGAGTGTTTGCTAGTAAAATTGCTTAGTTTAAAAAACTTGGAGTGTGCAATGCAGGCAGATGTGCTCTGCTAATGTCTTTGCACTAGTGGGACTATAGCAAAGTCCAATAGCCACGTATAGGATGCCACTAGGTACACTGAGTGTGTGCTAGTATAATGGCTTAGTTATAATTAGTTGGAGTGTGCAACGCAGGCAGACGTGCTGCAAATGTCTTGGCACTAGTGGGACTATAGCAAAGTCCAATAGCCACGTATAGGATGCCACTAGGTACACTGAGTGTGTGCTAGTATAATGGCTTAGTTATAATTAGTTGGAGTGTGCAACGCAGGCAGACGTGCTGCAAATGTCTTGGCACTAGTGGGACTATAGCAAAGTCCAATAGCCACGTATAGGATGCCACTAGGTACACTGAGTGTGTGCTAGTATAATGGCTTAGTTATAATTAGTTGGAGTGTGCAACGCAGGCAGACGTGCTGCAAATGTCTTGGCACTAGTGGGACTATAGCAAAGTCCAATAGCCACGTATAGGATGCCACTAGGTACACTGAGTGTGTGCTAGTATAATGGCTTAGTTATAATTAGTTGGAGTGTGCAACGCAGGCAGACGTGCTGCAAATGTCTTGGCACTAGTGGGACTATAGCAAAGTCCAATAGCCACGTATAGGATGCCACTAGGTACACTGAGTGTGTGCTAGTATAATGGCTTAGTTATAATTAGTTGGAGTGTGCAACGCAGGCAGACGTGCTGCAAATGTCTTGGCACTAGTGGGACTATAGCAAAGTCCAATAGCCACGTATAGGATGCCACTAGGTACACTGAGTGTGTGCTAGTATAATGGCTTAGTTATAATTAGTTGGAGTGTGCAACGCAGGCAGACGTGCTGCAAATGTCTTGGCACTAGTGGGACTATAGCAAAGTCCAATAGCCACGTATAGGATGCCACTAGGTACACTGAGTGTGTGCTAGTATAATGGCTTAGTTATAATTAGTTGGAGTGTGCAACGCAGGCAGACGTGCTGCAAATGTCTTGGCACTAGTGGGACTATAGCAAAGTCCAATAGCCACGTATAGGATGCCACTAGGTACACTGAGTGTGTGCTAGTATAATGGCTTAGTTATAATTAGTTGGAGTGTGCAACGCAGGCAGACGTGCTGCAAATGTCTTGGCACTAGTGGGACTATAGCAAAGTCCAATAGCCACGTATAGGATGCCACTAGGTACACTGAGTGTGTGCTAGTATAATGGCTTAGTTATAATTAGTTGGAGTGTGCAACGCAGGCAGACGTGCTGCAAATGTCTTGGCACTAGTGGGACTATAGCAAAGTCCAATAGCCACGTATAGGATGCCACTAGGTACACTGAGTGTGTGCTAGTATAATGGCTTAGTTATAATTAGTTGGAGTGTGCAACGCAGGCAGACGTGCTGCAAATGTCTTGGCACTAGTGGGACTATAGCAAAGTCCAATAGCCACGTATAGGATGCCACTAGGTACACTGAGTGTGTGCTAGTATAATGGCTTAGTTATAATTAGTTGGAGTGTGCAACGCAGGCAGACGTGCTGCAAATGTCTTGGCACTAGTGGGACTATAGCAAAGTCCAATAGCCACGTATAGGATGCCACTAGGTACACTGAGTGTGTGCTAGTATAATGGCTTAGTTATAATTAGTTGGAGTGTGCAACGCAGGCAGACGTGCTGCAAATGTCTTGGCACTAGTGGGACTATAGCAAAGTCCAATAGCCACGTATAGGATGCCACTAGGTACACTGAGTGTGTGCTAGTATAATGGCTTAGTTATAATTAGTTGGAGTGTGCAACGCAGGCAGACGTGCTGCAAATGTCTTGGCACTAGTGGGACTATAGCAAAGTCCAATAGCCACGTTTAGGATGCCACTAGGTACACTGAGTGTGTGCTAGTATAATGGCTTAGTTATAATTAGTTGGAGTGTGCAACGCAGGCAGACGTGCTGCAAATGTCTTGGCACTAGTGGGACTATAGCAAAGTCCAATAGCCACGTATAGGATGCCACTAGGTACACTGAGTGTGTGCTAGTATAATGGCTTAGTTATAATTAGTTGGAGTGTGCAACGCAGGCAGACGTGCTGCAAATGTCTTGGCACTAGTGGGACTATAGCAAAGTCCAATAGCCACGTATAGGATGCCACTAGGTACACTGAATGTTTGCTAGTATAATGGCTTACTTAGAATGAGTTGGAGTGTGCAGAGGACAAGAGGGTACAGTGGCAGGATTGTGGTGCTCTGGGTAGAGGAATGGAAGCCTGCCTTTCTATTCCCTCCTAATGGTGAAATGCAGGGAGGAAATCCCTGACCTGGGCTACACAGACGCTGTTGCTGTTTGCAGGACCTGTCACTTATGGCTCTCTGACCCTGCCGCTTTGAGCCCTTAAAAGGACTGCTAGAATGTGCTCTCCCTAAGCTGTCTAACGCTGTGTATGCAGCGCATACAGCTGTATCGGCTATAGGACTCAGGAGGACGGAGCTGCGACACTGATGTCTGACACCAAAGACGCAGAAGGCAGATAATGGCGTTCGTGAAGAAAATGTCCGGTTTTATAATGCAGGGACATGTGACATGCAGATCCTATCACACATGCCGTTGCTTCTCTGGCTCAAAGTCCACTTAGGTGTGTGTGTGTCTGTGATTGGCTGACATGCTGGCCCGCCCCACAAGACGCGCGCGCTTAGGGAAGGAAGACAAGAAAAAAAAAAAAAAAAATGGCGATCGCCATTATAGAAACAGCAGTGATCTGAAGGCGCTGTTCACGCACACTATACACTGAAATGTGATAATAGTTTGATTCACAGAGTGACTTACACTATTACAGCAGAAACCAAGCTAGGATTTAGCTGTTTTTTGGCTGCTAGAACCGTTCTCGAACGTTTCTAGAACTATCGAGCTTTTGCAAAAAGCTCGAGTTCTAGTTCGATCTAGAACATGCCCCAAAATCACTCGAGCCGCGAACTGGAGAACCACGAATTACGAACCGCGCTCAACTCTAGACATAACAGCAGACAAGAGTAGCCGGATGAATTCTGAAGTGTACCGGGATATACTTTCAGCCCAGATTCAGCCAAATGCCGCAAAGTTGATCGGACGACGCTTCATAGTACAGATGGACAATGACCCCAAGCATACAGCCAAAGCTACCCAGGAGTTCATGAGTGCAAAAAAGTGGAACATTCTGCAATGGCCAAGTCAATCACCAGATCTTAACCCAATTGAGCATGCATTTCACTTGCTCGAATCCAGACTTAAGACGGAAAGACCCACAAACAAGCAAGACCTGAAGGCTGCGGCTGTAAAGGCCTGGCAAAGCATTAAAAAGGAGGAAACCCAGCGTTTGGTGATGTCCATGGGTTCCAGACTTAAGGCAGTGATTGCCTCCAAAGGATTCGCAACAAAATATTGAAAATAAAAATATTTTGTTTGGGTTTGGTTTATTTGTCCAATTGCTTTTGACCTCCTAAAATGTGGAGTGTTTGTAAAGAAATGTGTACAATTCCTACAATTTCTATCAGATATTTTTGTTCAAACCTTCAAATTAAACGTTACAATCTGCACTTGAATTCTGTTGTAGAGGTTTCATTTCAAATCCAATGTGGTGGCATGCAGAGCCCAACTCGCGAAAATTGTGTCACTGTCCAAATATTTCTGGACCTAACTGTATATATATATATATATATATATATATATAGTGAGACAGGGGATATAGCTCAGCTGGGATCTTTGCTTTGGTCCAAGAAAGTGGCTATGGATTCACAGATGACAGCGGCAGACTGGCAGGTTCCACACAGATACGGCCACTGCCATTTTTTTATTGTGTACACTTATCTCTCAGTGTTACACATGCTAAAACAGGAAAATAAATGTCTAAGGCCGTCTGGCCACTAACTAACAGAATGCTAACTACAAAATAAACCTATGTAAGAAACAAAATAGTATTCTCTTACTGTGTCAGTTCCTCAGCACAGCAAGTGGAGGTATGGAGTCTCAGCACCAGCAGCTATGAGCCTGTACTACTCTCCTCAGCAGTCTCCTTGTTCTGAATGCCTCCTGATTATTTCAGCTGATCCAGTGAGGAATCAAAACCTGGATTAAATGTGGAGAAGGGAGCAACCAGTCCCACTGCCATTCCTACTGATTACTCCAGGAAAAACCGAGCCCAAAACTACACTGAAATAAACAGGCTTCAGTGACTAACTTATTGCTGAGCCAGATCTGACTTTCCCAGCTTTTCCCAGCCCATTTGCATGGGCTGACTGCTCCACATTCAGTACATGGGAACATATGAAATGAACCGAGGGGAAACATACCTGTTCTCTAGTACTTCTCCTCTCGACATCTCACATTCATCCCCCCTCTGTTCGAGCCCGTTGGGTCGGACACAATGACTTACCAAGCAGTGCGTTCTAGACAACGCGTCTGCGTTCCCATGCGCCTTGCCTGCTCTGTGCTACACTGAAAATTTAAAATATGTAACGCCAAGAACCAGCGTGTCACCCGCGCATTGCCCTCTTTTGCCTGGGACATTCATGTCAGGGGTGAATGGTCCGTTACTAGTAGAGATGAGCGAACTGGTCGCGGTTCGGCTCGAGTTCGGTTCGCCGAACGGGCGTCTCGTTCGAGTTCGGTTCGGCGAACATTCGACGAACCGAACTCGAACCGCATAAGAAACAATGGCAGGCAATCACAAACACATAAAAACACCTAGAAAACACCCTCAAAGGTGTCCAAAAGGTGACAAACAACTCACAACACAACACAAACACATGGGAAAGTGACAAGGACATATACTCATGCGAAAACAAAACAGCAGGACAAGGAAAAAGAGGAGGAGACACAGATATAGGCATGGCACGCCCTTCTAAAATCATGTAAAACACCGCAAGGTGACTCCAAGCGGAGTCTCCCTTTTTTCCAAAAATTGGGCCCCACACACACCCACCCCTTCAGTGGCAGCACTTGTGCCCCAGTTGTACACATCACAGCTAGATTTGCATCAAGCACATTCAAAAATACGCCATACTTAACCGTCCCCAGGATGACACTGGGGTAGGTAGCAAAGTCTTTCCTGATCCCAGCGCTGTGCATCTTGAATCATTTTTAAAAACAATGTAAGCAAGGGTTACTCCAAGCGGAGTCTCCCTTTTTTCCAAAAATTGGGCCACACACACACCCACCCCTTCAGTGGCAGCACTTGTGCCCCAGTTGTACACTTCACAGCTAGATTTGCATCAAGCACATTCAAAAATACGCCATACTTAACCGTCCCCAGGATGACACTGGGGTAGGTAGCAAAGTCTTTCCTGATCCCAGCGCTGTGCATCTTGGATCATTTTTAAAAACAATGTAAGCAAGGGTTACTCCAAGCGGAGTCTCCATTTTTTCCAAAAATTGGGCCCCACACACACCCACCCCTTCAGTGGCAGCACTTGTGCCCCAGTTGTACACTTCACAGCTAGATTTGCATCAAGCACATTCAAAAATACGCCATACTTAACCGTCCCCAGGATGACACCGGAGTAGGTAGCAAAGTCTTTCCTGATCCCAGCGCTGTGCATCTTGGATCATTTTTAAAAACACAGCAAGGGTTACTCCAAGAAGAGTCTCCCTTTTTTCCAAAAATTGGGCCACACAGACACCCCATCAGTGGCAGCACTTGTGCCCTAGTTGTACACTTCACAGCTAGATTTGCATCAAGCACATTCAAAATACACAAGCATTTACTCTCCCCAGGATGACACAGGGGTAGTAAATTCCTTTTGGATCCATGACTTGTTCATTTTGATGAACGTTAGTCTGTCCACATTGTCACTGGACAGACGCGTGCGCTTATCTGTCAGCACACACCCAGCAGCACTGAAGACACGTTCAGAGACAACGCTGGCAGCTGGACACGACAAAATCTCCAAGGCGTAAGTGGAGAGCTCTGGCCATTTTTCAAGATTTGAAGCCCAAAATGAGCAAGTCTCCATTTGCAAAGTAATGGCATCGATGTTCATTTGGAGATACTCCTGTATCATCCTCTCCAGCCGTTGACTATGTGTCAGACTTGTTGTCTCTGGTGGCCTTGCAAAGGAGGGTCTAAAAAAATTATGAAAAGATTCAATAAAATTGCTGTTACCAGCTCCAGATACGGTGCTACTGGTACGGGTAGACTGTTGAAGATGACGAGACCGTCCCATTGTTGTCAAGTTACAACTGGGAGATTCACTCCCTGCACCTGCACGGTTGTTTGGTGGAAAAGCCGAGCTAAGATCGAGTAACAGCTTCTGCTGATACTCCTGCATATGTGCGTTTCTTTCTATGGCTGGAATTATGTCACAAAATTTGGACTTGTACCGGTGATCTAATAGTGTGGCAAGCCAGTAGTCATCATCACTTCTAATTTTGACAATACGAGGGTCATGTTGGAGGTAGTGCAGCAAGAAGGCACTCATGTGTCTTGCGCAGCCATGCGGACCAAGTCCACGCTGTGTTTGTGGCATAGAGGTGCTAACCGTTCTTTCTTCCTCTGATATCTCCCCTCAACCTCTTTCAACTGAAATTTGACCAAGGTCTCCCTCATCCGCTGAGTCGTCCATGGACAGGTCGTCCTCCATTTCTTCATGTTCTCCTGCACCTTCCTCAACATTTCGCCTGCTACCATGCGCCCTTGTTGATCCCTGTCCCCCATGGTCCCATGCCTGCCGCGTTGGTGATGATGAACGTCTGGACCTTAGTGATGTTGTTGTGTCTTGTGCATATGAATCCTCCTGTAGTTCCTCCCCTTCCTGTTGTCCCATCCCCTGACTCCGAATAGTGTTTAGCGTGTGCTCCAGCATGTAAATGACTGGAATTGTCATGCTGATAATGGCATTGTCAGCGCTAAACATATTCGTCGCCATGTCGAAACTGTGCAGAAGGGTGCATAGGTCCTTGATCTGAGACCACTCCATCAGGGTTATCTGCCCCACCTCTGCATCTCGTTAGCCCAGGCTATACATCATGACGTATTGCACCAGGGCTCGGCGGTGCTGCCACAGTCGCTGTAACACGTGGAGAGTCGAATTCCAGCGTGTCGCCACATCGCATTTCAGGCGATGAACCGGCAGGCCGAAAGACTTCTGGAGCAATGCAAGTCGCTCAGCAGCGATGGTTGAATGGCGGAAGTGAGCAGACAGTTTTCGTGCCCTGTTCAGAAGGCCATCTAGGCGGGGATAGTGTGTTAAAAATTGCTGAACAACAAGGTTCAACACGTGAGCCATACAAGGCACGTGTGTCACCTTGCCCAGGCGAAGGGCCGCACCCAGGTTTGCAGCATTGTCGCACACGGCCTTACCAGGCTGCAGGTTGAGTGGAGACAACCATTTATTAAACTCAGTCTCCAGAGCTGCCCACAACTCATCCGCTGTGTGACTCCTATTTTCAAGACATGTCAAGCTAAAGACCGCCTGATGCCGTTGCGCTCTGCTGCCAGTATAGTAATGAGGGGTGCGTGATTCCTTCTGCGCAGTGAGAATGCTGGTGGCCTGACCAGGCAGGCTTGGGGCGGAGGTGGAGGACCCAGATGAGGTGGAGGAGGCAGAAGCAGTGGCGGAACTTGGACAGACAGAGGATTGACACAAAAGTCGTGGGGACGGCAAGACTTGTGCAGCAGACCCTTCACCATCTATCACCATAGTTACCCAGTGCCCAGTCAGCGACATGTAACGTCCCTGTCCATGCTTACTGGTCCAAGTATCGGTGGTGAAATGCACCCATTCACACACAGAGTTTCTCAAGGAAGCGGTGATGTTGTGTGCGACATGCTGGTGTAGCGCAGGCACACCTTTCTTAGAGAAGTAGTGGCGACTGGGCATCTGGTACTGGGGCACAGCGACAGACATAAGGTCTCTAAAATCCTGTGTGTCCACCAGGTGGAAAGGCAGCATTTCGGTAGCCAAGAGCTTACAGAGGGATAAAGTCAACCTCTTAGCTTTGTCATGGGTCGCAGGAAATGGCCTTTTATTTGTCCACATCTGAGGGACAGAGATCTGGCTGCTGTGTGTAGACGGTGTTGAGTAGGGTATCCCTGGAAAAATGCAGGTTTGTGAGGAAAGTGCAGGCGTAGACATGATGTTGCCTTCATCCAACGTTGGTGCTATCGATGTCTGAGAGAGCTGTACAAACGCACTTGATTCCCCTTCCAAACCCACTGACGACCTACCAAGAAAACTGCCTGTTGTGGTTACAGTGGTGGAAGTTGTGCGTAGAAAACCAGATGTGACAGCTGTCCCCACAGTCCTAGAAGATGAAGAGCGCGCGGATGCACTGGAAGGGGCAGGTGGTGGATGGTTCGCTCTGCTAGGCCGCATTGCAGCACGGTGAGCTTCCCACTGGGACATATTATATTTATTCATGTGACGATTCATGGAAGAAGTTGTCAAACTGCTGAGGTTTTGCCCTCTACTAACAGAATCACGACAAATTTTACAGATCACATAATTTGGGTGATCTTTTGCTATGTCAAAAAAGGACCAGGCTAGGCAAGGCTTAGAGGGCATGTGACCTGCTGAGCCACCCTGACTACTGCTCAGAGGCACAGTGGTGGCTGAGGATGCAGTTGTAGACGTGCTACCAGTACTCCGACTCTGTCCAGGAAGGCGCAAGGTAACTTCGTTGTCAGTTGCATCCTCCTCCACCGTCTCTGTTGACCTCCTCGAGGGCCTGACTGTGGGTTGACAGTAGGTGGGATCTAGAACTTCCTCATCAATTGTTGTGTTTGCACTCCCCTCACCCTCAGACCGAGCCTCTTCTTGCCCTGACCGAATATTTAAGTTGTCATCCCAATCTGGTATCTGCGTCTCATCGTCATCAGTATGTTCCTCATTGTCTATTACCACAGGTGTTTCAGTTTGTGAATAAGGGTCAACATTATGCTCAGAAACTTGGTCATCACGGCCTGAATCAGAGTCACAAAGGTTCTGCGCATCACTGCAGACCATTTCCTGGTCTGTACTCACTGTAGTTTGGGAGCAGACCTCTGATTCCCAGGCTATAGTGTGACTGAACAGCTCTGCAGACTCAGCCATCTCAGTTCCACCATACTGTGCAGGGCAGATGGAGACTTCAGAGCTGGGAGAAAGCAAGTGTGATTGGGATGACAACTCAGAGGACTGGTGTTTTTTGGATGCGGTAGTTGAGGTGGAGGAGAGGGCACTTGTTGGACCACTTGAGATCCATTCAAGCATTTTCCTTTTTTGGCCATCATCTACCTTTGTTCCAGTTGTTCGTGGCCGTAAAAAAGGGAGCACATCGGAATGTCCACGGTGAGTAGTAGACATCTTACTTTTGCTGGAAGATGGTCTATCTTCAGCAGATGTTAATGGAGCTTTGCCACCTTCCTTATGGACAAACCCTTTTTTTCCTTTTCCAACACGCCTCTTCCCCTTTCCACCAGAATCTGTCATTTTGCCACTTATTTTGATTGTGACAAGATTGTGCACTTAAAATGTGGTAGTAAAAATTGAGAGGTGGTGTAGATTGCAGCGGTGGTCTAGCTTTATTAACAGCAGAATAAACAACAATAACTATCCCTGACAATGCAACTACGGCCCTTAAACTGGCAGCATAGTTTGCTAGTATAATGACTTAGTAACAATGAGTTTGAGTGTGCAATGCAGAGGTGCTGCACATAGATTTGCACCAGTGGGACACTAATGGAAGTCGAATAGCCACTTTTAGGATGCCACTAAGTTTACTCAGTGTTTGCTAGTATAATGGCTTAGTAACAATGAGTTTGAGTGTGCAATGCAGAGGTGCTGCACATAGGTTTGCACCAGTGGGACACTAATGGAAGTCCAACAGCCACTTTTAGGATGCCACTAAGTTTCCTCAGTGTTTGGTATTATAATGGCTTTGTAACAATGAGCTTGAGTGTGCAATGCAGAGGTGCTGCAAATATCTTTGCACTAGTGGGACACTAATGGAAGTCCAACAGCCACTTTTAGGATGCCACTAAGTTTACTCAGTGTTTCCTAGTATAATGGCTTAGTAACAATGAGTTTGAGTGTGCAATGCAGAGGTGCTGCACATAGATTTGCACCAGTGGGACACTAATGGAAGTCCAACAGCCACTTTTAGGATGCCACTAAGTTTCCTCAGTGTTTGGTATTATAATGGCTTTGTAACAAGGAGCTTGAGTGTGCAATGCAGAGGTGCTGAAAATATCTTTGCACTAGTGGGACACTAATGGGAGTCCATTAGCCACTTTTAGGATGCCACTAAGTTTACTCAGTGTTTGCTAGTATAATGGCTTAGTAACAATGAGTTTGAGTGTGCAATGCAGAGGTACTGCACATAGATTTGCACCAGTGGGACACTAATGGAATTCCAACAGCCACTTTTAGGATGCCACTAAGTTTACTCAGTGTTTGGTATTATAATGGCTTTGTAACAATGAGGTTGAGTGTGCAATGCAGAGGTGCTGCAAATATCTTTGCACCAGTGGGACACTAATGGAAGTCCAACAGCCACTTTTAGGATGCCACTAAGTTTACTCAGTGTTTGCTAGTATAATGGCTTAGTAACAATGAGCTTGAGTGTGCAAAGGGCAGGAGGGTACAGTGGCAGGGTTGTGGGTCTGGGTAGAGGAAAGGAAGCCTCCCTTTCTATCCCTCCTAATGGGGAAATGCAGCGAGGAAATCCCTGACCTTAGCTACACAGACGCTGTCATCTTGTGTAGCTGTTAAAATCTGTTTTCACGTAACCTGACTGTCACCTATGGCTCTAACCCTGCCGGTGTTAGCCCTTAAAAGGACTAATAGAAACTTCTATCCCTATTCTGTATAGCTCTGTGTATAGAGCGTACACAGCAGTATCGAAGACAGGAGCTACACCAGCGATGACTGAAACCAAGACGCAGAAGGCAGATAATGGCGTGCTGGAGGAAAATGTCCGTTTTTATAATGCATGGACATGTGACATGGACATCCTATCACACATGCCGTTGCTTCTCTGGCTAAAAGTCCACTTAGCTGTGTGTGTGTCTGGGATTGGCTGACATTCTGGCCCGCCCCACTACACGCGCGCGCTTAGGGAAGGAAGACAAGGAAAAAAAAAACATTATCCAAACAGCAGTGATCTGAATGCGCTGTTCCCGCACACTATACGCTGAAATTTCATAATAGTGTGAGTCACAGAGTGACTTACACTATTACAGCGGAAAGCCAGCTAGTAATTAGCTTGTCTTTTTGCTGCTAGAACCGTTCTCGAACGTATCTAGAACTATCGAGCTTTAGCAAAAAGCTCGAGTTCTAGTTCGATCTAGAACAGCCCCCAAAATCACTCGAGCCGCGAACTGGAGAACCGCGAACCGCACTCAACTCTAGTCACTAGGCTAAATTGGCGTCCTAGTAAATAATAGCGCAGGGTTTCCAGGGCCCACTTCACAGCTAAGGCTTCTCGCTCAACCACACTGTATTTTTTTTCTGCCTCCTTAAGTTTTCTGCTTAGTTGGCCCACCAGAGGCATCTGTTTGAACAATAAACTCCCGTTTAAAGTTTGGGGTAACCAACACTGGTTGGTCACATAAAGCCTTTTTCAACCCTTGAAAGACGTTCTCTGCTTCTGCGTTCCACTTTATTGAGACAGAGGTTGACCCCTTGGTAAGATCTGTGAGTGGGGCTGCGATAGTAGCAAAATTTTTGATGAACCGCTGGTAATAACCAATGATCCTCAAAAAGGCTCTGACCTGTCTTTTGGTGACTGGTTGTGGCCAATTCTGAATGGCGTCCACTTTTTTTAGCCTGAGGTTTTATAACTCCCCTACCAATCATGTATCCCAGATAGCGAGCTTCTTCCAACCCCAATGTACACTTCTTGGGATTGGCAGTCAACCTGGCAGCCCTTAGAGAGTGCAAGACAGCTTGTACCTTCGGCAAATGAGTTTCCCAGTTATCACTAAAGATAATGATATCGTCCAAATATGCGGCTGCATACTGGACACGGGGCTTTAGGATGATATCCATTAGTCTTTGGAAGGTGGCTTGGGCTCCATGCAACCCAAATGGCATATCCCGATACTGGAACAGTCCCTGTGGCATAACAAAGGCAGTTTTCTCTTTGGCCGAGTCAGTGAGGGGAATCTGCCAATAACTTTTTGTTAAGTCAATAGTGGATATGTATCTGGCTGAACCTAGTCTCTCTATAAGTTCATCAACTCTTGGCATGGGGTAGGCATCGAATTTCGATACCTCATTTAACTTGCGAAAATCATTACAAAACCGGATAGACCCATCGGGCTTGGGCACCAGTACGATAGGACTAGCCCACTCACTCCGGGACTCCGCAATAACCCCGAGCGCCAGCATTTTCTTTACTTCCTGGGCAATGGAATTCGATATGGTTTTAACCGTACTCGTGTCTGAGGGTCGGTGACAATGTCATGTTTAATTAGGTGAGTACGGCCGGGTAGTTCGGAAAAAATATCTGCGTTTCTCTGTATGAACGCCTTGGTTTCTTGTATTTGGGTCTTGGATAGCGTGTCTGCAATAGCCACCTCTGGTGGTACTATCTGGGGGTCACTTACCTCAGATGTTGGTGCCACTCGAGGCCCACTATCAAGGGTAGTCTCTGCTACCAGACTCTCTCTGTCCCACCAGGAACTTAAGCAAGTTTATGTGGTAGATTTGTTGGGGTTTTCTCTTGTCTGGTTGGTGTACCTTATAATTCACTTCACTTATTTTTTACAGCACCTCGTATGCCCCCTGCCATTTTGCAAGAAATTATTTTCTACAGTAGGTACCAACACTAACACCCTCTCCCCAGGTTGAAAAACTCGTGTTTTAGCCGCCCGGTTGTACACCCTGCTTTGGGCGCGTTGGGCGCGCTCCAAACATTCTTTGACTATTGGCATAACTGCCGCAATTCTGTCCTGCATGATTGTTATATGTTCAACTACACTGCGGTAAGGAGTCACCTCTTGCTCTCAAGTCTCCTTGGCAATATCCAACAGTCTTCTGGGACACCGCCCATAGACCAATTCAAAAGGTGAAAAGCCCGTGGAGGATTGGGGTACCTCTCGTATGGCGAACAAGAGATATAGCAGGAGAGCATCCCAATCCCTTACGTCCTTATCCACCACCCTTTTCAACATCCTCTTTAGGGTTTTATTAAAGCGCTCGACCAGACCGTCAGTTTGAGGGTGATACACTGAGGTACGCAGGTGGGAGATTTTTAGTAATTTACATAGTTCTTTAAGTATATGAGACATAAAGGGGGTCCCCTGATCCATAAGTATCTCTTTTGGAATGCCTGTGCGAGAAAACATGTTAAAAGCTCCTTTGAAATTGCTTTTGCATTGGCATTCCGTAAGGGTACAGCCTCCGGATAACGGGTGGCGTAATCCAGTACCACCAAAATGTATTGATGACCCCTGGCAGATTTAACTAATGGACTGACTAAATCCATTACTATCCTCTCAAAGGGCACCTCTATTATTGGCAAGGGTACAAAGGGGCTTCTAAAATGTGTCATAGGTGCAGTCAACTGGCATGTAGGACAGGACTGACAGTACTGAGTTACATCTCCCATCTGACCCAGCCAAAAGAAACGTTGCAGAATACGGTATTTTGTCTTTTCTCTAGCCAGGTGGCCCCCCAAGGGATGTTTATGTGCCAGGTCTAAAACCACCTGACGAAAAGATTTTGGTACCACTAGCTGTTCCACCACCACTCCTCGCATCTTGTCAATGTGGTACAGCATGCCCTGTTGCACTGCCACATGTGGAAACTCATTTTGAGCCCCTGGGTTTCCCTGGGTTTCCCTCAGAGACCTTCACATTTTCCCATGCCCTTGTAGTAGGATCTTGGTGTTGAGCAGTCCCGAAATTATCACGGGCCACCTCAAGACCTGGCATCTCTATACCATCCTCTAGCGTGTCCGCCTCGCCTGCAAACACACCCAGAGGAGAGTGTACAGATTCTGGAGCTACCCCTGTGGTGGGTCCCCCATCATCTTGCTCCAGTGGCTCAGGGGCAAGCCCCAGGGTATCGTTCACCAGTTTTTCTTCAACCGGGGTGTTCACGCCATTTTTAATGTTGCACAAGTCCCAGAATAAGGGAAAGTCTCTCCCCAGGATTACACTATGCAACATAGTCATTACGATCACCACCTGATGTCTTTTGGCCCCCAAGAGTGTGGCAAGAGTTACCCAGGCTGTGGGGTAGTTTTTTAGCATCGCCATGTATGGAACTAATGCCCACAGTTGAATCTGTTATTGCTCCAGGGTCCACCAAGCTAGCATGTACCAAGGTTACTTGACTGTCAGAGTCTAAGATGGCTTTCACACTATAGCCGTTGACCTCAATGCAACACACATGTTTTTCATTTCCCGTGAGGATCTCCGCAGCACAGACTGTACATATAATGACAGACACCTTGTAGTGTTATAGTCCATCGGCTCTGTAGTTAATGGGCAGTTAGCAGCTACGTGGCTGAGCCCACGACATCACCAACACTGAATAGGCCCTTGCTTCCCAGTTGGGGACTTCAGTCTGGGCCTGTTGAGTTGCTGAGAAATTACACCGCTAACATAGTCCTTTGTGGACCTGCTACCCCTAGTTGCAACATTCTCTTCTTTTGAAAAAGGAGTAGTTTTAGCAGGACTTTCAGGCGATTTCCTAGAACCCCAGCAAGGCGAAAGCATCCACTGGAGTAGGCTTTCAGAAGCGCTGTAACGCTCGACCATTTTCACTAACTGGTCAGCGCTAGTTGGGTCACCCTGTCCGACCCACCTTTGGATCTTAGCCGGTAAGGATCGCAGGTACTTGTCTAGGACAACACGTTCCACCATCTGTGCGGGCGCCATTTATTCACCAGATGGATGAGGTCATGCATTTGTGAACGAGCTGGGTGATGTGCCACAAAAGTCCATAGATGTACCCTCTGTGCCCGTACATATGTGTTTACTCCCAGCCTTGCCAGGATTTCACCTTTTAGTTTAATATAGTCCATAGCATCAGCTCCACTTAGATCATAATATGCTTTTTGCGGATCTCCGATCAGGAATGGAGCGACCACTTCAGCCCATTTGTCCACCGGTAGGCGCTCACGTTCTGCAATACGTTCAAATACTGCCAAACATGCTTCCACATCATCATCAGTAGTCATTTTAAGTAAAGTCTTTTGTACGGCTTTCTGCGCACTGGCAGAGCCTTGTGCACAGTCCTCCGCGTCTCGAGGCTGCCGAACCAAGGACTTTTTTATTGCATTTAACTGCTCTTGTTGCATTTGGTGCTGCTACTCCAGCGCCTTCTGGAGGTAAGTCTTGGTCTGTTGTTGGTTAATGTTGGCCTGCACCAACTGATTCAGCAGCTCCTCCATATTGCTGGTCTCTTGGCTCTTCAGCAGCACAGGAGCTTTCAGCCAGGACATTAACAAGAGCCAATGCACATAGAACGGTTTATCTGTAGTTACAGTCCAATAGCCACTAATGCCCGCATTCTCCACCATTTGTGA
Source organism: Anomaloglossus baeobatrachus (assembly GCF_048569485.1). Classification (NCBI taxonomy): domain Eukaryota; kingdom Metazoa; phylum Chordata; class Amphibia; order Anura; family Aromobatidae; genus Anomaloglossus; species Anomaloglossus baeobatrachus. Next base: position 88,422 of record NW_027445050.1, read on the forward strand.
GACAGGGGATATAGCTCAGCTGGGATCTTTGCTTTGGTCCAAGAAAGTGGCTATGGATTCATAGATGACAGCGGCAGACTGGCAGGTTCCATACAGATACGGCCACTGCAATGTTTTATTGTGTACACTTATCTCTCAGTGTTACACATGCAAAAACAGGAAAATAAATGTTTAAGGCCGTCTGGCCACTAACTAACAACAGAATGGTAACTACAAAATAAACCTATGTAACAAACAAAACAGTATTCTCTTACTGTGTCGGTTCCTCAGCACAGCAAGCGGAGGTATGGAGTCTCAGCACCAGCAGCCATGAGCCTGTACTGCTCTCCTCAGCAGTCTCCTTGTTCTGAATGCCTCCTGATTATTTCAGCTGATCCAGTGAGGAATCAAAACCTGGATTGAATGTGGAGAAGGGAGCAACCAGTCCCACTGCCATTCCTACTGATTAGTCCAGGAAAAACCGAAACCAAAATTACACTGAAATAAACAGGCTTCAGTGACTAACTTATTGCTGAGCCAGATATAACTTTCCGAGCTTTTCCCAGCCCATTTGCATGGGCTGACTGCTCCACAGTCAGTACATGGAGACATATGAAATGAACCGATGGGAAACATACCTGTTCTCTAGTACTTCTCCCCTCGGTATCTCACAATCTATAATCCGGAATTGCGTCAGTGCAGACCTTCATTGGACCTGTGAGCTGACTAATAAAGTGTGCTTGTGCATTCAAAATTCATCGGTATGGACCTGCATGTTCACAAATGCTGGTATCCGCATCAATTAATTATTATTATTATTATTATTATTATTTATTATTATAGCGCCATTTATTCCATGGCGCTTTACAAGTGAGAGAGGGTATTTGTACAACAATCATTAACAGTACAAGACAGACTGGTATAGGAGGAGAGAGGACCCTGCCCGCGAGGGCTCACAGTCTACAGGGAATGGGTGATGGTACAATAGGTGAGGACAGAGCTGGTTGCGCAGTGGTGTACTGGACTGAGGGCTATTGTAGGTTGTAGGCTTGTTGGAAGAGGTACATCTTGAGGTTCCTCTTGAAGCTTTCCACGGTAGTGGAGAGTCTGATGTGCTGAGGTAGAGCGTTCCAGAGTATGGGGGATGCACGGGAGAAATCTTGTACGCGATTGTGGGAAGAGGAGATAAGAGAGGAGCAGAGAAGGAGATCTTGTAAGGATCTGAGGTTGCGTGCAGGTAGGTACCGGGAGACTAGGTCACAGATGTAGGGAGGAGACCGGTTGTGCATGGCTTTGTATGTCATGGTTAATGTTTTGAACTGGAGTCGTTGGGCGATGGGAAGCCAGTGAAGGGATTGGCAGAGTGGCGAGGCTGGGGAGTAGCGAGGGGAGAGGTGGATTAAGCGGGCCGCAGAGTTTAGGATAGATTGGAGGGGTGCAAGAGTGTTGGAAGGGAAGCCAATAAATTAATGGGTCCATACCCAAGGACTCAACACTTGAATCTCACATATAATAGTGAGAAAATGATAGTAAAATTTTGTAGTAAATATTATATCTCATCACTATAGAAACAGGACTAAATGCAGATCTATGTACTAACAGCCATTATAAGACCACTCAGGTAACTCAGGTTCAAAACATCAAACGTAAATGCCAAATCCTCTCAATCGTTATATATATATATATATATATATATATATCCAAAGGAGAAAGAAAGTCGTACTCCAGATGATCACCATATAACTCAGTCTTTATTGCAGGGGAAACATGAGGGTACAAGCGGTGGGGAGGGTGAGACAAGCCATACAACGCCGGACGACGGCGTGCCGTTTCGCTAGAACTTAGCTTCCACAGGTCCAGTGCAAACTGCCATGCAGCACCGCCCTTTTAACACAAATTGTGTGGGTACTGCATTAGCAGAGTGATTTAAAATGCAAATGTAAGTATACAATTAGTAGCTGCAAAAAACAGGTGAAGACTTCAAGGGTATTAACATATCACAGTCTAATACACATATCTCTCAAAATACAATAATATACAAAAGGCGGACAGAATCACAATCCCTACAAGAACAGAACAAAATTCTGATGTACAGTACAGCGAGCACAAAAACAGTAGAAATTATTTTAAATTAGTGAAAAAAAAAAAAAATTGTTTCAGAGACAATGTATGCAATAATGTTAAAATGCAAAACAGTAGCTATTAATCAACGCCATGATCAGACAGTGCTAGTGTGTCGCCCGGGGACCAGGGGGTACTCAGATCCGGGCCACAGAGTCACTTCTGTGGGTATCACGATGGCGTGACCCGGTCTGTGATCCCAGGCTCCACAGTAAAAGGGGATTTAGTAAGGGGAATTGTTATAGTTCGTGACGCCACCCACGGTTGTGGTGATGGCACCACTGCTGCTCAGTGTGGGGGTCCCGGGGATGGTATGGAGCAGCTAGATGTTATTTCTCCCCTCCGTGGGTAGGGGGTTGGTAGTCCCGGGGCCCGGTGATGGGGTAAGCAGGGAGCAGGGCGCAGTGCTGCAGTGCGATGCCCGAGGGCACGGGTGTACTCACAAGAAAGTCACACGGAGTCACTGGTGAACTAAGAATTGCCGGTGTCCGCAGCCTTTGGTACGGGGTGTTAGTGTCCCACACACGGTGCAGCAGCCCTTGTTGTTCTTCCCTGCAGCCAAGTGCCTTTCTCTCCTCTCTCTTCCACTTTCTCCTCAGCCGGGGACGGGGAATCTACTCCCCTGTAGTGATCCGGGTACCCAGGTACCGAGGGGCCACCGCCCAGCTCCGGCTACCTGTTCTGGCCCCTTCCTCACTACGGCCTGCCCTGGTCCTCTTGGAGAACGCTTCACTCCCAGCCGGGAGCTGAACTCCAGACCTCTGTTCTCTCTGACCTCTCCACACTCTCTGCTCCAGCCCCTCCCCTCTCCTCTGCTTTTCCCTTACACTGGGGGCTGTGCTTGTTTGGCTGCACCAGTGTGAGATCATATTACCAAGGAGGATTAACTCTTTATGTGACAACCTGGCTGTGCCAGGGCGTCACACACCCCCCTGGTAAAACACGGCCCGTCCTCGGGCCGGCTAGGCACCGACATTTTATTAAACTGGAAAAGAATAAAACATTTTAAACATTTTCAATCTTCCCACAGCGGGATGCACATTGCTTCAACGTTGCAACAACAAATAACACTTTTAATAATAACTGTGTAACGGGTCCTTCAGTCACCCACCCAAACAACCTAGCCTTGGTGCTGCCCCTAAAACCCAGGCAGCACCCCTTGACCCCAGTCCAGGAACAGCCCCAAATTGGTCAACGGGACCGGTACTTCGCTGCCGTTGCGGCCGGGCGGACTGCCGGAGCCGTCGTCATCTCCGTCGCGGCCGGGCGGACTGCCGGGGCCGGTGGCAGGTTGGTGACAAAGGTGAGGCCTGGGGACCCCAGGTCTGGGTCCTCCCCAACAGGTGCTGCGGGCTCCGCTACCGGTAACAGGGGTAACGGGTCGGTGCATCGCTGCGGCGGCCTCTCCAGGAACCAAATGCTGGCAGAGTCCTGGCATCCCTGCCTTTACAGTCCTCGTCACATAAGCTGCGGTTCCTTCTTTCTGCTCCCCCCTGGTACTCGGGAGCAGTCCTTCCAGCAGCTTTTAAAGTTTCTCTTTTCGCTTCCGGTCCTCCGGAGCTTCACTTCCGCCCGCGTTCTCAGGGGGCGGAGCCTCTTTTTCGCGCCCACCGCTCGGAGAAGAAGGCGCCAAGTTGTTGTTTTTGGCGCCTAAAATGGCGGCTAAAATGGCGGATTTCAAGATTTTTGCAGCGGATCACCGCTGACAGTCCAGAATAAGGCGCACTTCCTCCAGGTAACTGGATGGGTTCGATCCTGTTCGTGACGCCAAATGTGTCGCCCGGGGACCAGGGGGTACTCAGATCCGGGCCACAGAGTCACTTCTGTGGGTATCACGATGGCGTGACCCGGTCTGTGATCCCAGGCTCCACAGTAAAAGGGGATTTAGTAAGGGGAATTGTTATAGTTCGTGACGCCACCCACGGTTGTGGTGATGGCACCACCGCTGCTCAGTGTGGGGGTCCCGGGGATGGTATGGAGCAGCTAGATGTTATTTCTCCCCTCCGTGGGTAGGGGGTTGGTAGTCCCGGGGCCCGGTGATGGGGTAAGCAGGGAGCAGGGCGCAGTGCTGCAGTGCGATGCCCGAGGGCACGGGTGTACTCACAAGAAAGTCACACGGAGTCACTGGTGAACTAAGAATTGCCGGTGTCCGCAGCCTTTGGTACGGGGTGTTAGTGTCCCACACACGGTGCAGCAGCCCTTGTTGTTCTTCCCTGCAGCCAAGTGCCTTTCTCTCCTCTCTCTTCCACTTTCTCCTCAGCCGGGGACGGGGAATCTACTCCCCTGTAGTGATCCGGGTACCCAGGTACCGGGGGGCCACCGCCCAGCTCCGGCTACCTGTTCTGGCCCCTTCCTCACTACGGCCTGCCCCGGCCCTCTTGGAGAACGCTTCACTCCCAGCCGGGAGCTGAACTCCAGACCTCTGTTCTCTCTGACCTCTCCACACTCTCTGCTCCAGCCCCTCCCCTCTCCTCTGCTTTTCCCTTACACTGGGGGCTGTGCTTGTTTGGCTGCACCAGTGTGAGATCATATTACCAAGGAGGATTAACTCTTTATGTGACAACCTGGCTGTGCCAGGGCGTCACACTAGCAAAACAAGGGTGTCACAGTCAGGATGTCATATAGTCGACATGCCAAAAAAAAAAAAAAAAGGTCTTTAAAGAAAAACTGACAAGTCGTTTCTGTCATTCAAACTTAGCGGTCCCATTGCGTTTAGATCCAGAATCAATCTGGATTCTTTTTGTAACAGCGTGCGGTGCGTGTCGCCGCCTCTGCTGCTAGGATTGACTTTAAACAGACCAGCAAAAGAAAGTAGATTGGAATTACTATTATGGCATTCCTGCATGTGTTTAATAAGTCTTGCTGAACCTATCCCTGATATTAAGGATTTGCAATGTTCCCTAAAACGGACGTAAAGGGGCCGGATAGTTTTTCCAATGTAATAAAAATTGCAGGGGCAGAATAATGCATACACTATATAAGTGGACTTGCACGATATGAAATCATTAACCCTGAGGTACTCACACCCCACTTATTACATCCCTTGTTTTATGGGCCGAACCGAAAGGACAATTCCCACATCTAAAATTACCCTTAATTTTTTTCTTGTCTAACCATGTCTTTTCCTTTGTGGGCACGAATCTATTTTTTACCAAAAGGTCGACTAAATTATGGCCTCTTCTGTAAGATACCAAGGGACCCTCTTTAACCAGGGCTCTAAGGTCTTTATCGTTTTTCAACAAATGCCAGTGTCTCTTTATGCTGGATCTCACAATGTCAAACAGAATTGTATTTGAAATTGAAGGTGCATCTATCCACGGCGGCATTATGCGGCATTTTTCCTGGTATTTTTTTTTAAAAAAAATTTGCGAGGTCTATCACGATCATTCGTCGCCATCGCAGTCCTGTCCTGTTCTTTTGCTGGTCTGTTTAAAGTCAATCCTAGCAGCAGAGGCGGCGACACGCACCGCACGCTGTTACAAAAAGAATCCAGATTGATTCTGGATCTAAACGCAATGGGACCGCTAGGTTTGAATGACAGAAACAACTTGTCAGTTTTTCTTGAAAGATCTTTTTTTTTTTTTGGCATGTCGACTATATGACATCCTGACTGTGACACCCTTGTTTTGCTAGCACTATCTGATCATGGCGTTGATTAATAGCTACTGTTTTGCATTTTAACATTATTGCATACACTGTCTCTGAAATTTTTTTTTTTTTTTCACAAATTTAAAATAATTTCTACTGTTTTTGTGCTCGCTGTACTGTACATCAGAATTTTGTTCTGTTCTTGTAGGGATTGTGATTCTGTCCGCCTTTTGTATATTATTGTATTTTGAGAGATATGTGTATTAGACTGTGATATGTTAATACCCTTGAAGTCTTCACCTGTTTTTTGCAGCTACTAATTGTATACTTGCATTTGCATTTTAAATCACTCTGCTAATGCAGTACCCGCACCATTTGTGTTAAAAGGGCGGTGCTGCATGGCAGTTTGCACTGGACCCATGGAAGCTAAGTTCTAGCGAAACGGCACGCCGTCGTCCGGCGTTGTATGGCTTGTCTCACCCTCCCCACCGCTTGTACCCTCATGTTTCCCCTGCAATAAAGACGGAGTTATATGGTGATCATCTGAAGTGCGACTTTCTTTCTCCTTTGGATTTATCTTGGTCTTCACCGCAAGTCTGCACCATGATCCCCTCCATGGCTCAGTAGGGCTCAAGTAGCTGAACGTGTAGTAACACACGGAGTAGGTGGTGCACCGGGACTCTTACCTCTTTCATATATATATATATATATATATATATATATACTTATAAATATATATATATTTATAAGGAATATGATATCTGTCATTGCTAACAGGCTTTGCTAAAATAGTAAATACCCAGTATCAAATATAAACATCATATTTCTTTGTTACCCATGTTAGAGTTGGTGGGTCAGCAGTGCATCCACTTCCACCCCTATGTACATTTCGCATAAAACGCTTCCTCAGGGGGCTATTGCTGATCAATTTTCCCTCTCTTTATATGTGTTCGCCTAATGGCCACCGCTTGCAGTCTGTCCACCGACTGCAACGGGGAAGCACCGCTCTTCAGGGTTGCCAGCGCATGCACAGTGGCTATAGAAGCCAGGGCTTATACACAGCCCTAATGACAGTGGCGTGACCCAGCGGGCAGGTGGAGGACAGTGGGCACGCGCACCAGACTGCATTAAGCAACTTACGTCACATTCCCATATGCTGCACTATGATATGCGCTTGCTTACTTGCTAATCACTGTGCATGATATGCAAAGTTGAAGCGACCAAATGGTCTTGGACACCTATAAATTTATAAATTCCAAGTATGTGTGATGCCCTGGGCAAGCCAGGGGTCACAGGTCATGACACCACCACACCCTACACCCCGGATAGGTACACCGAAGCTAAACCAAAAATCCTTGTTGCCTTCCTCCAGGGGCTGATGTCCACACCAGGGGGTGGGCCAGGTGGTTGGCTCCGAACACCGAGGAGTTCACAGCCCTGGAGGCGGGAGAACCAGGCAGATCAGTTTAGTCAGAGTTTGAAGTGAGAGTGAAGTGGTAGAGGAGCAAGAGGGAGGAGTAAAAGTGGAAGAGAAAGTGACAGTTGAGGAAGCCTGAAGTTGGTCCGGGTGCGTGCCCCGGACTGAGAGAGCAAGGTCAGCAGACGGCAGTGACCGTCTGCAGGAGAGGCTGATCGGAGGTTGCCGAAAGGACCGTGGACGGGTGGTGGCCCGGCGGTACCGGAACGGTATACGAAGAGAAGCCAGCACCATTGGCAGGGGCCTTTCGGATCCCGGCAAGGCTAGGAGTCGCCGTGAATTTGCCAAATCCGTCAGTGAAGGGGACCTCCGGGTCTCCCAACAACTAAGTCCCGATTGAAGGCAACAGTCCAACCGTAGGAGAGAGACACCGCCACCGCCAAGGCACCAGTTTCTCAGGGCCAGCGCCTGCGGGTAAAGTGGGGCTCCTCCGGCCTATATCCAAGCCGGGGAGCGGGTTACCGGTGGGAACCCATCGCTACCAATATAGACTTAGGTGCAGGAAAAGGGACCGTCATCGTCAACTACCGGGGAAAAGCAACAGCAGCCGTCCGTGGGAACCGTCTTTCCAGCCGTGTGTTTTACTGAGAACTGTGTTCCCGTCTCCGGCTGAGTGAGTACCACAGTGCCGTGAGGCACAGCGCTGCCCCGCGTCCCTGCACCCCACCAAGCCCTGCACCGACCCCGCCATCCCTCATCCCCCACCTCATCACTGGGCCCTGGGACAACCACCCCCTACCCACGGAGGGGAGAACCAACAACTTTGCTGCTCCCTGTCACCGCTCCCGGGATCCCCATACAGAGCAGCGGTGGTGTCCACACAATCACCACAACTGTGGGTGGCGTCACGGACAATAAACAATCCCAAAAACCAATCCCCTTTCACTCATGGGCGAGGAGCGCCGCTCGAGTCCCCGGGATCCGGCCCATCGCTCGAGCCACCGAGCAGTAGCAGGCCGCAGCAGCAGCGGCAGCCGGACCCGAGCAGTGGGAGAGCGCGGCGTCCCCACTTCCGCCCGCGACATATGCCATACATAACGATTGAGACATATGGTAATTCATAACATGCATCAAGTCGTGCAATATGCAGAGAATATCCACGTCAGGAATATGAATCCATTAGAGTAGGTTCTTCACATACAAGGTGATCCTTAGGGTTGGTAGAAGTATACTGTAAACAAATACACAAATTAAAACCGATTAAAAACAATACAGGAAAACGGTGGAAGAGATCAAAGATAATGTACTAAATTGCATAAATGATCATTGCTGCGCATGATAACACAAGGCCTATATAAAATAAATAGACGTGACACTGAATAATTTTGATGGCATTAAATGGCCATGACATTTATTAAGGGTTAAATAGCATATTAAAATTACCAATAAATAACCAAATCTTTATTAACCATTTCATCACCACAGTCCATAAACTAGTCCGCCAGCAAAGCTGACGACTTTTCCCTCTAACAAATGCCACGACGAGTGCGATCCTCCACGAGAAGTTCTTTCTCCAGGGATGGCGGGTGGGTGTTCTTCTTTGATCTTCAGAAATTCTGACAGCCAGCTGATGGAGAGCCCCTGCTTTTATTTACAAATTTCCCGCACTTTTCTAACAGCTGACCAATCAGCTGTTAGAAAAAACGGAAAATGGAAAATACCCTACCTATTGGAAAAATCTGCAAACTAAAATTCAAAAGCCCAAGCAATGATTACAGATTCTTCAAAGTAGTCTTTTTTTCTGACAATCAAGCTCAAAAGCTCCGCTTCCAACCTAGCAACTTTATCCTGAGGCAACCTACACTCCATCCTATCAGAATCAATAGTGATGCCTAAAAACTCCAAACACCGACAGGGCAAAGTCGTCTTCTCTTCCGCTATAGGAACACCACACAAACACATCAACTCACGAAACTTAACTAACAACTTTAAACAATCCTCAGACTCCGCCTTACCAACAAATAAAAAATCATCTAAATAATGCAGAATTTTCCCTTACCTCCCTCAACCTCAACAACCCAATGTAAAAATGATGAAAAAGATTCAAAATAAAAACAAGACAAAGAAAAACCCATCGGGAGGCATTTGTCAAAAAAATAGTGCCCCCTAAACTGAAAACCCAGAGAATTGAAACCCGAAGGATTCACTGGTAAAAGCCTGAATGCTGACTGAATATCTGATTTTGCCATTAAAGCCCCTCTACCTGCTTCCCTTAACAAATCCACAGCTTGATCAAATGAGGAATATTTAACCGAGACTATATCCGGCTCAATCTCAACATTTAAGAACCATATCTTGGAAACGATAAATGGTGGATTAGACGGAAACTACCCTTCTCCTTCTTAGGGACTATCCCGAGTGACGAAAGCCGAAAATTCTTGAACGGGGGACTAACAAAAGGACCAGCTACCCTACCTAATTGAATCTCTTTTAGCACTTTGGAAGCTACCACTGACTCAAATTCATTTACTGAAAGAATATTCTCCACCCAAACGCACCCTGACCCTTTAAACTCAGGAACAAAAAAAACGTTCACAAATCCATCCAAAATTAACTAAGCATTCTGTCTGACTGGATAGCGATCTAACCAACCCAGCATGTTTTGTACTATCACTGGTGTCACCTCCTTTAAACATGGACTCCTTAGTGTTGTGTTGTTGCTGTGTACTCTGGTTCTGTTTTTTGAAACATTTGAAGATGGCATGATTACCCCCACAAGAGGAGCACTCATGTCGAAATCTGCAATTGGATGTAAATTTACATGACGACTCATTAAATGCAAAGCAGAAACCTTTTTTAACCATAGGATTATTTTGAGAAAATCTGTTAAAATTAGTCCTCTGAGGAAGCATAAGGTTTAGCCATAGACCGACGTCTTTTTGGCCCCATTGCATATTCCGGAGGATGGCTAATTTTTGACGAAAACCCTCATCATAATTCAGCCATGCAATGCCACCAAAACTGCGATATGCCTCTAATATGTTCTCCATGTGCTGAAAAAGACCCGAACAAACTGCCGGATTCTTTTCACTCAAGACAGAAGAAAAAATGCAAAATGCCTGCAGCCAGTTATTGAATGATTTAAAGGCGGCCTTTTTCTTATCATCTAAATCCGTCTTCTCATCCTTTTTAACATTCTCTCTACTAGACGGAAGCAGAGAAAACAAATCAACATAATCTCCCATGTAAATCTTATCCCTAACTGGCTGCGGCAAATGAAATCCCAGGGGGGACATGTCACATGTCAAAGCCTCCTTAAATAAATAACCAGGCAGAGACATGGACTCCTGACAACCACTAAAGCTGGTGTCACACACAGCGACAACGACAATGACGTCGCTGCTACGTCACCATTTTCTGTGACGTTGCAGCGACGTCCCGTCGCTGTGTGTGACATCCAGCAACGACCTGGCCCCTGCTGTGAGGTCGCCGGTCGTTGCTGAATGTCCAGCTTCATTTTTTGGTCGTCACTCTCCTGCTGTGACACACACATCGCTGTGTGTGACAGCGAGAGAGCGACGAAATGAAGCGAGCAGGGAGCAGGAGCCGGCGTCTGGCAGCTGCGGTAAGCTGTAACCAGCGTAAACATCGGGTAACCAAGGGAAGACCTTTCCCTGGTTACCCGATATTTACCTTCGTTACCAGCCTCCGCCCTTGCTGCCAGCGCCGGCTCCTGCTCTGTGCACATGTGGCTGCAGTACACATCGGGTAATTAACCCGATGTATACTGTAGCAAGGAGAGCAAGGAGCCAGCGCTAAGCAGTGTGCGCGGCTCCCTGCTCTCTGCACTGTGACATGTAGTTGCAGTACACATCGGGTTAATTAACCCGATGTGTACTGTACCTAGGAGAGCAAGGAGCAAGCGCTAAGCGCGGCTCCCTGCTCTGCACGTGTAGCACAGCGACGTTATGATCGCTGCTGCGTCGCTGTGTTTGACAGCTAAGCAGCGATCATAACAGCGACTTACAAGGTCGCTGTTACGTCACAGAAAATGGTGACGTAACAGCGACGTCGTTGTCGCTGTCGCTTAGTGTGAACCCAGCTTAAGACCTGCACTACTCTCCCTAGCCACCGCCCCCCTGCTAACATTTCACATAACACTTTCTTCACTACAGCTTCTATACTAAAAGGAAGAGGGCCGGCACACGAGACAGACAGAGGGACATTGAAACTCTCAGCCTGTCCTCTGCTCTGCAGTTCTCGGCCCTCCTGTGGATGTCCCTGGTCTCCAGCAGCTCCGCGCCTCAGGCCCCTGCCTCTGGCCTCGGCAAGGCACCTCCTCCTCTTCAGACGGGGACTCGGACCAGGGGGCCGCCGTCGCTCTTCTGGCCCCAGGAACGATCTTCCCCTATGATCTCCCGCTGCCACCAGGAATTTCAAATCCCTGGGCCGGTGCCGCGCTTTTACGGCGACGCCGACTAGATGACGTACTCTTCCTCTTCGTGGCTGCTCTGTCCGGCGCTGAACAATGACGCGCCTCCGCAGCCAGGATGGGCGGGAAAGCTCCGGCTTCCGCTTCTTCCTCATTCTCACCGACTGCCGCTGGAAGGACGCTGCGCCGCAGGGACCGCCTTCTTTCCGGGATATCCGCTGTCAGCGCTGCCATCTCTTCTGGGTCGGTAAGCTGGATAACCGCGGCGTCACGATCCTCAGCTTCTCCAACTTCTGCTGGCTGCCTAGACGCCTCCAGGCATTGTCTCAGCCAGGCTTCTCCACTGTCCTCGCGCGCCCTCTTCATCCGGTCTTGCAGCAGGCTTTCCATCAGCTGTTCTTCTTTGATCTTCAGAAATTCTGACAGCCAGCTGATGGAGAGCCCCTTCTTTTATTTACAAATTTCCCGCACTTTTCTAACAGCTGACCAATCAGCTGTTAGAAAAAACGGGTGCGCAGAACCAGCCTAAACTGGTTTAACCAGTCTCCTCATGACAGAACACAGCTGTTCTTAACCCTTCACTCACCACACATATAGTGAACATAAAAACCTTTATTCAATAATAATGGCCATTCCATTGTATATATAACCAGGCCTGTGCCATCATGCATTCGCACGGCATACTAGCTACCGTGCTCTAAACAGAGAGCCAGATGGATTAATTGGGGACAATAGAGCTAGTACACAGGCATTTTCTAGGGGAAAGAGAGTCCAACTTATAAGAAACAAGCAAATTAATTGGTTTCATTTAATCCTGTAGGTGATTTAGTTTCTAATAGTGTAATCCATTTGCATTCTTGCTGTAATAGTTTCTTATTTATATTGCCGCCTCGAATCCCTCTGGACACATGTTCAATCCCCCTTACATTAAAGGTACAGGGATCACTATCATGTTTTAATTTGAAATGTCGAGGGATTGTTTTCAATTCCTCCAAATTGGAGATGGTTGTTGCAGCTACAATGTCGCGTACGTCTTTCCTTGTCCTGACTCTTAGTTGGCGTGATGTCAGCCCAATATAAATTAGGCCACAAGCACACATCGCATAGTATATCACCTGCGTGGTGGAGCAGGTGATATACTGGCGAATTTCAAATTCTTTGTCTCCCCTGATGACCTAAAGGTCACACACATATTGGCGCATGCCCTACATCCACCACAGGGGTAACACCCCTTAACCAGTGACCCTGTGTCAAAGGGCGTATTGGTAGTCGCCACGTAGTGGCTTCTAACCAATATATCTTTGAGATTTTTGCTTCTCCTATAGGTCATCTGGAGGTAATCTAGTATATACTTTTTCAGGATTGGTTCGGTCTGGAGAACTGGCCAATGGCGCTGCAAACTTCTTTTCACCTCTTCACATTGTGAATTATATGTTGTGATGAATCTGACATTATTGTTGTCCTTGGATACTCCATTGGAGGACTGGAGTAAAGTTTCTCATGTGAACTTCTTCGCCCTATTATACCCTTCCTTTATGGATCTGTTGCTGTACTCTCATGACTGAAATCTCTTTCTCAATATATCAGCTTGAAATTTCTGTGGGGTTGAGCAAATCCGCTTCGTTCTCATAAACTGCCCAACTGGGATAGATTTGATAGTGACGTAATGGTGGCTAGACTCTGCATGCAACAGGGAATTGATTGCGGTGGGCTTCCTGAATAAGTCTGACTGTAGCTGTCGGTTGCTGTCAATATCGATCTTGATGTACAGGAAGTCCACCACCTCCCTGCTACACACATAGGTCCGCCTGATGTTAAAATCATTCACATTGAGTTGGCCCATGAACTGCCTAAGCCCATCCTCACTGCCTTGCCAAATAAATAAAATATCGTCAATGTATCATGGCCAGAGGGGTATATGGTCTACAGCCCACGCGTCCTCGCCCCCCCGCAAACCACTTTCCCAAAACCCAAGAAAGAGGTTTGCAAATGAAGGCGCACAGGCCGCCCCCTTTGCAGTACCCCTCCGCTGTAGATAAAATTGCTCTTTAAAGGAAAAAAAATTATGCGATAGGATGAACTCAAGCAGCCCAAGGACCAACTCACATGTGGGACCATCCCAGTTGCTGTTCACGAAAAAGAAGCGGGCCGCCTCCAACCCCTGCTGATGATCAATGCAAGTATAGAGTGACTCTATATCTGCAGTCACGAGGTACATATCATCCTCCAAATGTATCCCGTTAATTCTGGTTAATACGTACGTGGTGTCGCGGACGTATGATGGGAGAGCTTCTGCCAGTGGTTGCAAACAAAAATCCACAAATTTGCACACCGGGTCATAAAGGCCTTCCAATCCAGACACGATAGGTCTGCCCGGGTGTTCGGTGGCATTTTTGTGGATTTTAGGGATGAAGTAAGTGGTTGGTGTCTTAGGGTATTTAAATATTAGACCGTCATAGATTTTTTTTTTTTTAGGGATAATGCCCTGCCATATAGTATCAGACCTAATTCAGCAGAATATGATGACATAGGATTTGTGGATCATTTTATATATGTGATTCTATCCCTCAACTGTTTCTGTGCCTCCTTCTCATACATCTTTTTGGGCCATAGGACAACGTTTCCCCCTTTGTCGGCTGGTTTGATGACAAGGTCATCGAGCGACTGTAATTCACAAAGTGCCGTTCGATCTCCCTGAGTAAGGTTGTCACTCAGTCATGCAGTAGAGATCCTCTTGAGATTATGGATAACCAGATCAGTGAAGATCTCCACCGCAGGAGATGCCGACATCGCGGGAAATGTTACCGATCTGGGATATAAATGCCTGGGGTATTTACCTTGGGTCGTTCCATCCTGCTCGTCCAACAAAAAATTCAAATTTCTCCAGGCTTCTTCTATTATAGAGTCTGACATGGTCGTATGGTCATCGCTGTTTTTATAATGCAGCTTTTTAAGAATAAATTTCCTTGATAAAAGATTAACATCTTTTATAGCTGTGAAAAGATTAAAGCCATTAGTGGGTGCAAAGGTTAGCCCCCTCTCAAACAACTTTTTTTTTTATTATAAGTCAATACATGTTCTGATAAGTTAATCACCTGTAATTTGTTCGTATCATTTTTCTTGTGACCCTTCCTATATGATCCCGAGTGCATGCTTTTACTAGAGTTGTTCTGTCTCTTGTCCGTGGATCGCAAGGTCATGCCACTCCCAGACCCTGATTCTTGGTTCGTTGAACTTCATTGGACGTGCAGGAAGCAAACGACCCTGATCTTGATCCAGCGTTCTTCCATTTACCCCGCTGTCTCCTATGCCATCTATAGATGTTATTTTGGTTGTGATCCATAGTATCTCTCTGAAACTTTTTTGATTTTAACATCGCTTACCTCTTTTTCCCACTTAATGGATTCATCTTCAATCTCAGAATTTAGTCTTACCAGCGCATCACTGGATAGGCCATCCTGTAGCTTTTTCTGTATTTGTTCAATTTCTGTATCCATGTCACTGACTGTTTATTTAGTTGTATATTTAGCACCAGTGAGGATTAATTACTAAAACTTAGCTTTTATTTAAGCTCTTTAAAATTCAAAGATGAACAGACAATTATGCTGTAATGAACAACCCTTGTTATTCCAAGGGTTGTTCATTACAGCATGGTAACATGCACCTTGGCTACCTGCAGGGTGATCCTAAGTGTATTTTATAATTGTCTGTTCATCTTTGAATTTTAAAGAGCTTAAATAAAAGCTAAGTTTTAGTAATTAATCCTCACTGGTGCTAAATATCCAACTGTATGTGAGTATTGTCCCCCAGAAACACCAACTGGTGATTTCTTGCTTTATTCTTTTATTTAGTTGTACTAGCAGCTCCATGAACTCTCTAGAGCAGGTGGTAGCCGCCTGTTCCCACCTATTCCTAAATTATTGATCCGGCTCCTTGAAGGCTGGAAAGACCTGCACTATAAAGGGTGCTTTACACGCTGCGATATCACTAACGATTTATCGTCGGGGTCATGGTGTTTGTGAAGCACATCCGGCATCGTTAGCGACATCGCAGCGTGTAACATGTACGAGCGACCTTCAACGATTGCAAAAGTGGTAAAAATTGTTGGTTTTGGAGAGGTCGTCCAAACACCAAATATTGTTGTCAGGTGAGTAACGAGGTTGTTTGTCATTCCTGCGGCAGCACACATCGCTATGTGTGACACCGCAGGAACGAGGAAACTCACCGTATCAGCGTCCCACCGGCAATGAGGAAGGAAGGAGGTGGGCGGGATGTTCGGCCCGCTCATCTCCGCCCCTCCTCTACTATTGGGCGCTATGATGCCAAATGAACCGCCCCCTTAGAAAGGAGGCGGTTCGCTGGTCACAGCGACGTCGCTAGGCAGGTAAGTACGTGTGACGGGTGTAAGCGATGTTGTGCGACATGGGCAGCGATTTGCCCGTGTTGCATAACCGACGGGGGTGGGTACAATCGCTAGCGATATCGATACCGATATCGCAGAGTGTAAAGTGCCCTTAAGTTTCCGTGGTATGATGTTTTTCTCCAGATATTTTTCTAAAAATGCCCTATTCCACCAGATTCTGGTTCTCTTGCACAGCAACTCCTTATATCGATCTATACTATTTTGCATCTCTCCACTGCTTTCCGTAGACACCAATATGGGCTCATCACTGAACACTGCGTTCATTTTTGAAAGCAATTAACTTTTCTCTGACCTCATAATCCATTTTATTCTTATTACTGGATGCTGTGAAAAACACAGAAATAATTATTAGCGACAAATTGGCGCCATTGGCCAGTGGCCAGTTCTCCAGACCAAACCAATCCTAAAAAAGTATATACTAGATACCCCTGTGGTGGATGTAGGGCATGCACCAATATGTGCAGGACTAAGACCTTTAGGTCATCATGGGGAGACAAAGAATTTGAAAGTCGCCAGTATCCACCTGATCCACCACGCAGGTGATATACTATGCGATGTGTGGTTGTGGCCACATTTTTATATGGGGCTGATATCACGCCAACTAAGAGTCAGGACAAGGGAACACGTACGCGACATTGTCGCTTCAAAAACCATCTCCAATTTGGAGGAATTGAAAACGATCCCTCGACATTTCAAATTAAAACATGATAGTGATCCCTGTACCTTTAAGGTAAGGGGGATTGAACATGTGTCCGTAGGGATTCGAGGCGGCAATATAAATAAGAAACTATTACAGCAAGAATACAAATGGATTACACTATTGGAAACTATGGGATTGAATGAAACCAATTAATTTGCTTGTTTCTTATAAGTTGGACTCTCTTTCCCCTAAAAAAATGCCTGTGTACTAGCTCTATAGTCCCCAATTAATCCATCTGGCTCTCTGCGCAGCAACGATCATTTATGCAATTTAGTACATTATATTTGATTGATCTCTTCCACTGTTTTCCTGTAGTGTTTTTAATCAGTTTTAATTAGTGCATTTGTTTACAGTATACTTCTACCAACTCTAAGGATCACCTTGTATGTGAAGAATCCACTCTAATGGATTAATATTCCTGACGTGGATATTCTCTGCATATTGCACGACCTGATGCATGTTATGAATTGCCATATGTCTCAATCGTTATGTCAGGCATACTTGGAATTTATAAATTTATAGGTTTCCATGACCATTTGGTCGCTTCAACTTTGCATATCATGCATAGTGATTAGCAAGTAAGCAAGCGCATATTATAGTGCAGCATATGGGAATGTGACGTAAGTTGCTTACTGCAGTCTGGTGCGCGTGCCCGCTGTCCTCCACCTGCCCGCTGTCATTAGGGCTGCGTATGTGCACTGGCTTCTATAGCCACTGCGCATGTGCTGGCACCGTTGACGAGCGGCGCTTCCCCGTTGGGGTCAGTGGACAGTAGCGCGCATGCGCCGGCGTCAGACTGCAAGCGACGGCCATTAAGCAAACACATCATATAAGGATTAAACACATAAATTTGGCCATGATTAATACACCGAGGAGATAACACAATAGTATCCCTCGGGGGTAATGCCAACTCCGAAAGGCATATCAAAAGAGGAGGAAAGGAGATAAGGCACAATTATGATTGAAAATATTAAGTTTTTATTGGTAAAGGTTAAAAGAACAAATACAAAACAGTACAAAAAGACATACAGAACATGGAATCGGTCACCAAGGGTGTGGAAAGGAGAAATGTTCCTTTATAAAAATAGTCTTTAAGGAGGTTTACTCTTGCCTCAAGAACCAGCCCCATATACCACCAGGTAATGCAACAAGCTCTTTTGAATTTAATGCAAGGTGCCTTCTACTCTCCTGCACACTCTTTCTGCCTTTGGTATTTTCCACTACTCAATGCGTTTATTAGTATTTCAGCCATTAGGCAGAGTTGTGGCTGCTGAGATTACCATTTAGTCCTGTTTCTAAAGTGATGAGATATAATATTTACTACAGAATTTTACTATCATTCTCTCACTATTATATGTGAAATTCACGTGTTGAGTCCCTGGGTATGGACCCATCAATGATGGGGATACCAGCATTTGGGAACATACAGGTCTATACCGATGAATTTTGAGTGCACATGTACACTTTATTAGTCAGCCCACAGGTCCAATGAAGGTCTGCACTGACGCAATTCCGGAACTATATATATATATATATATATATATATATATATTTACAGCCAGCCTTTGCACTTTACTTACACCGCGACCATCATCTTGTAAATTTCGACAGCCCTATTACTGTTACCTCTGTTATTATCTACATCCAAATCCAAAGGAATAGCCAATTAGGCTTTATCTGTTCACTATACTCCTAGGGTTTGTATAATTTAACCCAACTTACAGCGTGTTAACCCTCTGCATCCTTGTGTGTTTTGTACACTGTATAACGTTGCTTACCGAAACTTGGGGGTTTCACTCGCTTGCAGCGGTATTAGGTAGCTTAGGCAACACAGGTATCGCTGTCTCTTATAAAACCCAGCAGTTTATTTAATAGACTCAACATAAACTGCTCAACAAAATGTAACAAAGCCTCTCCTGGTTTAAAGGAAAATATAACATACCGTGGGCTTCCAGTCCAATTAAATGTCCATAGTGGAGTCTCCACACTCTGGCTCCTGCCAGCGAACACCACTCACTGTGGTTCCTTCCTGCAGCCTCCAGTCGGGCTGCAGTCTTTTCCCCAGTCCTCACCTGGACTGATTTCCAGAAGTCTCTCTCCAGTCTTCACACAGACTGAGACCTCCAGCACACAATCTCCATGTGCAGCACACAATCTCCATGTGCAGTGAAATGACCAGCCAGGGAGGCCTCTGGCTGTGTAGTCGTGGCAGCACTATATTCAAGGCACATCCCTGGCTTCATCACTTCTTTAATGTTGAGAGAGTGTATGTCGGTGTCTTCGTCGGCCGATGCACAAAGAGGCTGCAGGCAACAGTCCAGATGCAATAAAAACGACATTTATTCACAAAGTTAAAGAGGAAAAACACTCCGGTCAGCGGATTCCGGCAATATTAGTGGAGCTGGGGACAACCTGCCCAAACGCACCCTCTGATGGGGATATGCCCAGAGTTCTTCTCCCACTCTTCAGCCAAGCATACACCGGACCCACACCGGCAGAATAGGCTTTGAGGTTGCGCCACTGAACTCCCACTCTTCAGCCAAGCATACACCGGACCCACACCGGCAGAATAGGCTTTGAGGTTGCGCCACTGGACTCCCACTCTTCAGCCAAGCATACACCGGACCCACACCGGCAGAATAGGCTTTGAGGTTGCGTCCACCTCCTTATCCCAGGTGTCCCCCGATGTTCCGCTCACACAATCGCACTTGCCGCTCCAGATGTTCACACTCCGCTGACCCGGATCCTCACTCTCCACACACATTCAGACCTTGCCTAGATATCCGGCCGACTCCTCCTCCCCGGTGGCAACAGCCGTTCCACCCGGCCACTAGGGGGTGCCCTAACACAGCACATAACAATATAAAATTCAACACTTTTAATAATCACAATGCCGGGTAACTATGCTAAACTGGTAGGGGGTAGGCCCACCCACTACATGCCTCCCCTCTTAAAATCCGAGCCTCCCGGCAAGGCTCTTAAACACATAAAAACATAAACATATAAAAACCTTTCGGTTCAGTCCTCAACAGCGGCACCAGTTCAGCGGCGCTCCCGGTCTTGAGGGGCGCTTGATGGCGCAACAGCGCTCCCGGTCTCTGGACAGCGCCCGGAGGCTCAACAGCGCTCCCGGTCTTAGATGGGTGCCCGGAGGCTTCAGTAGCGCTCCCGGTCTTCGCTGAAGGTGCCCGGAGGCTTCAAGAGCGCTCCCGGTCTTTGCTGGGGGCAACAGGCCCGTAAAACTTTACAACAACAGAGAAACTTTCTGCCGGTCTGGAACAACACCGGTCTCGGCAAGTGCTGGAGGCAACAACTTACTCTGGGGGCCAGGCTCTCTTCCATTCTTCCGCTTGAGCCTGGATGTAGGCCCCCAGAGTTTGTCCCGGCTGGCGGCGGATTCGCCTGAAAGACACCGGGGCGTAGGGCGGTTCCTCCGGCACAGCTGCTGCAGCTCCTCTTGACGGTGATGGCGTTTCTGCCCGGGATGGTGGTGGCGCGGCGGGCGACGCGTCCAGCATGAAAACCGGTCTGTTGTTGACATTTTGCGTCACCGCTACCACGGCTGGGACCCTCTCCGGATCGGGGGTCGGTTCAGCCACTGCCTCTGGGATGACAGCCTTGATGCGCCTAGGGTGAGAGGGCTCAGACAGACTCGGCCTAGCGTGACTCCGGCGCCGCTCTTGCTGCTCCTCCCACTCAATCTCCTCCTGCCACTGCTCCGCTTCCCGGGAGGTCGGCATGCGGGAGACACAGACAGCAAACAGGCCGCGGCTACCGGCGTCCGGCAGGAAGGTGACTTTCTCGCCCGGCCAAAGGGTGTGCAATCGCTTAGGGAGTCCTTCGACATCGAGATGAACCCGGTTATAAAAATAGTCATCCCCGGTCTCTACTTCTCGGATGAAGCCGTATCCCTCTTGCTGGTTAAACTTGACTACCACCCCGGTCACAAACTGCTGGGCTAGCTTCTCGCCACCGGGACCGGACAGCATTTCCCGGACAATGGTCTCAGCCAGGAGCCGTTCCTGGACGGGGTCAGGCTTCGGGGGCGGAACACTGGGGCGCGCCTTCTCCGGCGGGGCGATGACTGGGTCCCAGAAGAAGCCCAGGTGGTCCTCCTCTAGACGCCCAGCTAACTCCTCAGCCGACTCCGGTGCCGGGACAAGTGGTGTGGCGACGGCGTTAAGCTGCGGGGTGTCCCATGGGAAAGCAGCAACCCCCGGACGGCTTGGCATGGGCGGGGTAGCATAGGTCGCCTTTACCTCTGTAATGGTGCTCCCGGTTTGAGCGTCCCATGAGGTCTTCCAAGAGACCTTGTCCGGTCTTGTAGAGCCTCCCGGCCCAATGGGAAGGTCCGCTATCGCGGCCTCGCTAGCAGGGGCGAACCGGGGTCGGCCTCGGCCAAGGCTGATGAGGGCCATAGTCGTCGCCAACTCCGCAGGTTGCCCAAAGTTCTCCATCTCGGTTCTCAACAGAATCGCTGATAATGGCGGTGGTGTCGACGCTGAGACTGGAGGAAGTGGAGGCGGGTCTTCATTTCCCGCTCTTAAACAGACTCCACCCCCAGCCCCACGCATCATTTCGACTCCTCCGCTGAGGTACTTCTTTTTCTTTTTCTTCTTCCATGCCCTGGAGTTGGCGCCTCCCCTCTTTGGGCGGAGTACTCCATGCTTTCTCTTCGGCACCGGCCAGCCCCAGGCTCTTCTTTCGGCGCCAATTTTCCGCGCCTTTTCTGTTTCTTCACAGACGTCGGCCATCTTGCCGCCATCTTGTGCCCGGTCCAACGCCTTGGGCACTTCTTCCTCCCACCATGGGACTGGGAATCTTCTTTCATAGTCCGAATTCCGTGCTTCAGGCACTACTTGGTCTTCAGACTCCTGGTTCTCCGGCAAGGGACTTGTATCCTGCCGACTACGCCACATGAAATGACCAGCCAGGGAGGCCTCTGGCTGTGTAGTCGTGGCAGCACTATATTCAAGGCACATCCCTGGCTTCATCACTTCTTTAATGTTGAGAGAGTGTATGTCGGTGTCTTCGTCGGCCGATGCACAAAGAGGCTGCAGGCAACAGTCCAGATGCAATAAAAACGACATTTATTCACAAAGTTAAAGAGGAAAAACACTCCGGTCAGCGGATTCCGGCAATATTAGTGGAGCTGGGGACAACCTGCCCAAACGCACCCTCTGATGGGGATATGCCCAGAGTTCTTCTCCCACTCTTCAGCCAAGCATACACCGGACCCACACCGGCAGAATAGGCTTTGAGGTTGCGCCACTGAACTCCCACTCTTCAGCCAAGCATACACCGGACCCACACCGGCAGAATAGGCTTTGAGGTTGCGCCACTGGACTCCCACTCTTCAGCCAAGCATACACCGGACCCACACCGGCAGAATAGGCTTTGAGGTTGCGTCCACCTCCTTATCCCAGGTGTCCCCCGATGTTCCGCTCACACAATCGCACTTGCCGCTCCAGATGTTCACACTCCGCTGACCCGGATCCTCACTCTCCACACACATTCAGACCTTGCCTAGATATCCGGCCGACTCCTCCTCCCCGGTGGCAACAGCCGTTCCACCCGGCCACTAGGGGGTGCCCTAACACAGCACATAACAATATAAAATTCAACACTTTTAATAATCACAATGCCGGGTAACTATGCTAAACTGGTAGGGGGTAGGCCCACCCACTACATGCAGCACACTCAGACTTTTTTCTGTCTCTAAAACTAACAGTCACTTAAACCCAACCGGACACACCCACAGGTGGAGGTATGTGATTCTCCAGCCCTGTCCATCACGCCGGCCATAGTTTAAAGGGAAGCTAACCCTTAATTACAACCCAAGTCCTGTGAAACTACAGGTCCCACAGTCACATCTTCAGTTCAATAGGGCAGGGAATCCTTCTCCACTGCAACACATAGCGACCATCCACAACATTGGTGGTCGCTACCTCACAACTGTAACACTACATTTTTAATGTGTTTTTGTATGTCTATCACTTACTGCAGGGGTGGGGAACCTTTTTACTGGCAGGGGCAATTTAGAATTTCGTACTAACCTTTGGGGGCCGCACAACATTATCAACCTGAAAAATAACCCTGCTATATTTGGTCAAACAATTAATTAACTCACCCCTACTGTGGAGGCAGGAGCTGCTTCTCTTTGGTGCAATTGTGATGTTTGGTGATATTGATCATCTTGTTTCTCACAGCTGCTTTTCCAGGTTTGTCTCTGTCTGGAGATGCTGGGGGCATAAACATCACAGCAGGGGCAGGGGTGCATAAATTACAGGAGACACTGGGAGTTTATATCACAGGAGGGGCTGGGGCATATACATCAGTAGGGGGCATGGACAGCCCTGGCGGTGGCACAGACATGACTGGGGACAGGGACAGCACTGGGTGGCAGCACGGACTGCACTGGGTGGCAGCACGGACTGCACTGGGTGGCAGCACGGACTGCACTGGGTGGCAGCATGGACAGCACTAGGTGGCATCACTAGGGAGACAGACAGGTCTGGGGGAACATAGACATCAACAAGAGGGCACAGACTGGGGGGCATAGAAAGCAGTGGGAGGGTACAGACAGCAGTAGCGAGTTAAGAGCACTGGGAGGTACACAGTACTGAGGGGTGGCACACAGCACTGGGGAGCATGGATAGCATAAGGGGGGCACAGACAGCACTTTCCGTGGCATGGACAGCACTGGGGGCAGCATGGACAGCATTAGGTGGGGCGGACAGCACTGGGGGGGCATAGACATCACCCAGGGGGTACAGACAGCACTAGGGGGGCACGGACAGCAGTGAGGGGTTACACCGTGCTTAGGGGGTACACACTGTACTAGGGAGTACACAGCACTGGGGTGTACACAGCATTAGGGGGTACACACAGCATTAGGGGATACACACAGCACAAGGGAATACACACAGCATTAGGTGGTACACACTGTACTAGGAGGTACACAACACTGGGGGGGTACACACTGTACTAGGAGGTACACAGCACTGGGGGGTACACACAGCACGAGGGGGTACACAGCACTGGGGGTACACACTGTACTAGGAGGTACACAGCACTTGGGGGTACACACAGCATAAGGGGGTACACAGCATTAGGAGGTACACACAGCATTAAGGGGTACACACAGCATTAGGGGGTACTCACTGTACTAGGGGGTACACACAGCACTAGGGGGTACACACTGTACTAGGGGGTACACACAGCATTAGGGGGTACACACAGCACTAGGGGGTACACACAGCACTAGGGGATACACACAGCATTAGGGAGTACACACAGCATTGGGGGGTACACAGCACGAGGGGGTACACACAGCACTAGGGGGTACACAGCACTGAGCGGGGGGGGGCAGCGATTGGTTGAGTACTCACAGCGAGGGGGACGGGGGGAATCACACACACAGCACAGTTTTGGGAGGCTGGTAAACCTGCTGCAGCTTTTCTGTGACTTTTATCGCAGCGTGCTGCTTGCTCCGTCCACCAGAGCACACTAGCACAGGCTGGGGATAAGCCTAGAATGGGTAAAGGAAAAGGGATTCTTCAGCTCACCTGTTGCCCGGACTGGTAGACCTTGCGGGTGCCTCGGATCCGCCGGTAAGTCCCGACCGGTTTGTGAAAGAAGGCAGAGAAGAAAAGGATGATCCGGCACTGATTCTTCTTTAAGATAAAATCTCCGTAATCTTTATTGGAAATATTAAAAGCATCGTGAAGGCCAAGGTATAAATCAATACATGGAAACTTTGCACGTTTCGGACTACACCATAAAAACAGAAAGAGTCCTTAATCATAAGTGTTCCATGTATACCACAACGTTACTAAAATAGACTGACCCGCTGGATGGGCGGAAGGGAGGGGCGGGATGTCATGATTGCATGAAAAAACAGGTGAACATCGCCGTGCATATGGACAAAAGGAACACCATACTGGGTCAATATAATCCTTAGTAAATAGTGTGTGATAAACCATAAAACATTCATTCATATGTTAATAATCATTTCAATAGAGGAGCTGACCTGAAATTGCAATAGGGCTGCAAATACAAGCCCCTATATATTCATAAGAATAGAAACGAAAAATTTCATGATACAGATAGAGCTAAAAATGAAATTAGATTATGTGGGTTAGTTACCAAAGGACCCAACCCTAGGTTGATAAGTAAATTATATGGAGATCACAAGTTAAATAAAATATAAATTTATAAGGTTCTCAACAATATTTGCAAAGTATATCAAAAAGCAGCTCCTCCAGTGAAAAACAGGGGGGGGGGGGAGGACATGTTCAATATAAATAAGCAAGCTCCAATATGTGCATATCGTCTGACAATAAAAAGACCATCAAAAAATATATAGATACATCAGGATGAAACATGTGTGGAGCTTGACTGAAGGAATGCTCATTACAATATGTCCGAATTATGGTATCCGTGCAGGAATGGATGAATTTCATCAAA
Source organism: Anomaloglossus baeobatrachus (assembly GCF_048569485.1). Classification (NCBI taxonomy): domain Eukaryota; kingdom Metazoa; phylum Chordata; class Amphibia; order Anura; family Aromobatidae; genus Anomaloglossus; species Anomaloglossus baeobatrachus. The sequence goes on from NW_027445050.1 coordinate 113,551, forward strand.
GAATGACTAGAACAAACACATAAGCATAAAAGCACCTCATTGAATGTCAGAAAACGGATCAGAAATTATTCTATATCTATCGATCTAAAAAATAAATCGCAAATCGGAGCGATAGTTAAAGCCACCTGGGTATCTTGTATTTAGCTTCAAAATCCATTTTGCCTCTGCCAAAAGCAGGGCTTGGAACCAGTCCCCCCCACGAGGGGGTCTGGGAACAGACTCTATACCCGTGATCACTAAGGAAGAAAAATCCGCTGAATGACATTCAATGTAGTGCCTGGTCAGAACAGATAAGGAGCGTTTCTTCACCAATGCAACATAGCTTAAGGAGGTCCTGTCATGAGCTGCTGAAGGTATGCGGACGTGCTCAGAGATCCTGGTTCTAAGTGCTCTAGAGGTGCAGCCGACATAGCCCTTGCGGCATAGTGTGCACGTTGCCACATAGACCACATGTGCAGAAGCACAATTAATAAACGATCGAATTACAAAGCTTTCTCCATTATTCCCTAATAGGGATTTGGTATTGTGCATGAACCTGCAAAGGCCACATCGGCCGGACCCACATTTATAAGACCCAGAGACACTGAGCCAGGTTCTGTTACATTTCTTAGATGTGAACATGCTGGGTGCCACAAGGTTCCCAATGGTACGAGCTCTCTTGGCTACTATATTGACCCCCGGCTGAAGAACTGAATTTAGTATGAGGTCCTGACGTAAAAGGGGGATAAAACGCTGGATGGTCTGTTTAATTTGAAAAAAATCAGTGCTAAATGGTGTTGAAAAAGTCACACGATTTCTAGATACTGAGGAAACAGGGCGATCTTCCAACCGATTGGTTCTGGTCCTATTCTCAACAATAGAAGAGGCCCTGTTCAAAGTCCGATCAGGATACCCCCTCCCACTGAGTCTCTCTCTAATGCGGACAGCTTCACAACGATAGGAAGCTTCAGATGAGCATAAACGCTTCGCTCGTAAGAGCTCACCCACAGGTAAATTCTGTAAGGTGTGGGGCATGTGACAGCTACTCGCATGGAGAGAGGTATTGCCACAAATAGGCTTCCTATACAGAACAGAATGAATGGAACCAGTCAAGGGGTCGCCAGATAGCAGGATGTCCAGGAAGGGAGCTGAGTCCATATATAGGTTCATGGTAAATCTCAAATTGAGAGGGTTGTTGTTAAAATGTGCATTGACGGCTTCCATGGCCTCCTGGGGGGTACCAAAATCTCCTGTATTACATATCAAAACTTGATCATCAATATATCTTGCATACCAAATAATGGTATGCAACAATGGATTATCACTTGTATAGATATATTTCTCTTCCCAGTAGGCCATGTAAATATTAGCCAATGCACATGAAAAACTTGCCCCCATAGGACAACCGGCTATCTGGAGATAAAATGTTAAGTTAAACTGGAAAAAATTGTGGGTCAACAGAAAACCTGTTGTCATGGAATGAATTCTTTGAGGACATCGTCAAATGAGCTGTATTTATTTAGATGAAAATCCAGAGCCTGTAAGGCTTCCATATATGGTATGCTAGGATATAATGAGACCCACGTCGCTTATTATCCAAAAAGAACCACTCGTCAGACATCTTCTCCAAATCCTGTAAGAGACTCTTTTGTGTCTCTAATATGACCAATAGTACGTTTCATGAGCGGCTGGATATAATGATCTAGCCAGTCACTCAGATTGCTGGTTAGAGACCCAGTGCTGGCTACTATGGGTCTCAATGGGGGAGGGGAAAGTGCCCTTATGGACCTTGGGAAGGCCTTGAAAAATGAGACACACCAGAGAGTCGACAAAAAGATATTCGTGGACCTTTTCATTAAGAACTCCCCATTGAAAACCTTGTGAGAAGAGGACCCGTAACTTGGAGGAAAAATCAGATGTGGGATCGCAAGGCAATTGCCTGTAAGTGGATTTATCACTCAATATGGTATTAATCTCTCTTTCATACAGTTTGCTGTCCAGCACTACTACTGAGCCCCCCTTGTCCGCCCCCCGGACCACAATGTGACTATTGTCCTTCAGATCTTTAAGTGCTCTTTTTTCAGAGGATGACAAATTGTCCTGAATCCGGGGTTTCATCAAGAGTATATTTCTGACCTCCGATTCTATAAGGTCCTGGAACGTGTCCATAACAGGAACCCTGGAGGCAATAGGATAAAAACTCGGGTTCTTATTGACAAAAGGAGAAGGTTCAGATATACCCGTACGGTGTCACTTAGTTCTTGTAAGTGCGTAACCGCAATCTGTTCCTCAAATTCCAAATAGGGGGACATGAGTAGAATTGTTGGTCGGAGGATCAGGTGAGTTGGGCCTATCAGTATTGTCCGCATCAGTATTGGAAAAATGTCTTTTATTGTGAGATTCCTGACAAACCTATTAACATCTCTAAGAGTCTGGAAAGATCAGCCCTATTATTAGGGGCAAAATTCCACGAAAAGGTCCACGAATATCTTTTTGTTGACTCTCCGGTGTGTCCCATTTTTCAAGGCCTTCCAAGGTCCATAAGGGCACTTTCCCTCCCCCATTGAGACCCATAGTAGCCAGCACTGGGTCTCTAACCAGCAATCTGAGTGACTGGCTAGATCATTATATCCAGCCGCTCATGAAACGTACTATTGGTCATATTAGAGACACAAAGAGTCTCTTACAGGATTTGGAGAAGATGTCCTGGACGAGTGGTTCTTTTTGGATAATGAGCAACGTGGTCTCATTATATCCTAGCATACCGCATAGGGAAGCCTTACAGGCTCTGGATTTTCATCTAAATAAATACAGCTCATTTGACGATGTCCTCAAAGAATTCATTCTCATGACAACAGTTTTCTGTTGACCCACAATTTTTTCCAGTTTATTGGTTACATTTTATGTCCAGATAGCCGGTTGTCCTATGGGGGCAAGTTTTTCATGTGCATTGGCTAATATTTACATGGCCTACTGGGAAGAGCAATATATCTATACAAGTAATAATCATTGTTGCATACCATTATTTGGTATGCAAGATATATTGATGATCACGTTTTGATATGTAATACAGGAGATTTTGGTACCCCCCAGGAGGCCATGGAAGCCGTCAATGCACATTTTAACAACAACCCTCTCAATTTGAGATTTACCATGAACCTATATGTGGACTCAGCTCCCTTCCTGGACATCCTGCTATCTGGCGACCCCTTGACTGGTTCCATTCATTCTGTTCTGTATAGGAAGCCCATTTGTGGCAATACCTCTCTCCATGCGAGTAGCTGTCACATGCCCCACACCTTACAGAATTTACCTGTGGGTGAGCTCTTACGAGCGAAGCGTTTATGCTCATCTGAAGCTTCCTATCGTTGTGAAGCTGTCCGCATTAGAGAGAGACTCAGTAGGAGGGGGTATCCTGATCGGACTTTGAACAGGGCCTCTTCTATTGTTGCGAATAGGACCAGAACCAATCGGTTGGAAGATCGCTGTTACGGGGGCTGTCTGATAATAAAACCTAAAGGAATATCAGACAGTCAGGGTCCACCGTGCAAAGACTCTGCTGCAGACTATGGCAGAGTGCAATACCTCTGTTAAACTCACAGAGGAATATAATTAGTAAATAAGGCAATTCCTCCCTTACTTGGAGGGTGTGTGGAATGGTCTCTGTTAATGATCACAGAGACAAAAGCAGTGAGTGTGAAATGGCACCTACCTAGTCCATTCCTCTAGTGGTGCAAGGAGACGGACAGCAGTGTAAGCCGCACAAAGCTCCTACCTGCGTTCGCTCCGACAAGTGTGCGAGGACACGAACCACTAGATATGGCACCTGCCTAGGTCCGCTCTTCTAGTGGTGCAAAAGAGACGGACAGCAGCGTAAGCCGCACAAAGCTCCTACCTGCGTTCGCTCCACTAGTGTGCGAGGACACAAACCACTAGATATGGCACCTGCCTAGGTCCGCTCTTCTAGTGGTGCAAAAGAGACGGACAGCAAGCATAAGCCGCACAAAGCTCCTACCTCTGTTCGTTCCCCTAGTGTGCGAGGATACGAACAACTGCCAGACGCAGTAAAAGGAACGTTACCCTAGCGGCAACGTCCACCTACGAGTAGAATCACAAGGCCCAGCCAGACCATGTGCCTCAGGCACCTGCCTATGTCCGCTACCCTAAGAGGTAAGGATACGGACTGCAGCCGAAGCTGTAAGGTATAAGAACGCTACCCTGCCGTAGCGCTCACCTAGCATAGACAGAGAGATGCCTAGAGAACGTGCACAGAGCGTCTACTCTCATGCATGAACCAAGAGGACTGAGCGCCATGCGGCGTGCGTCAGGGTCTTATATAGACTCTGTGCCTCATCCAAGATGGAGGACACCAGAGCCAATCCGCTGCCAGAACGACAGGAATGACGTCACGCTGGCCTATCACCGAGCAAAGCGTCACAAGCACATGACCAGCGACCAATCGGCATAGAAGGTGTCAGAGACATGTGACCACGTGTCACAAGCACATGACCAGCGGCCAATCGGCATAGAAGGTGTCAGAGACATGTGACCTCATGTCAGCGATGATGTCACCCGCACATGTGCAATGGCTCCAAGATAGGACTTAGTCTCCAGCGCTTGCACATGTGCAGTAGCAAGAAATCTGGACATAGTCTCCAGTGCTCGCACATGTGCAGTAGCAAGAACTCTGGACATAGACTCCAGTGCCACAGCAACCGTAACAGTACCTCCCCCTCAAGGGCCCCCCTCCCGGCGACGCAGGTAATCGGCAACTAAGTCGGGAGCATGGACAGCCTCCTCAGGCTCCCAAGAGCAATGTTCCGGGCCGTAGCCCTCCCAATCTATCAAGAAGAACCTGCGCCCTCTAAACATCTTAGAGCCAACTATGGCTTGTACCTCATAACTAGAGCGAGAGGAATCAGAGGCAGAGAGTGCACTTCACGAGCGTGAGGTAAAATTGCCGGCTTTAGCAGTGAAACATGGAATTTGTCATGGATCCTTCCTAAGATGGACGGGTAACTTCAATTGGTAGACTACAGGATTTACCTGTCGAAGAACCTCATAAGGACCCAGGAAGCGAGGAGCAAATTTGACAGAGCTCACTCTAAGTTTCACGTGTTTTGCAGAGAGCCACACGAAGTCCCCTGGAGAAAAGACAGGAGCCGGGCGACGAAACCGATCGGACACCGTCTTCATACGGTCCTTAGCTGCGTCGATCGACTATTGAGTCCGATCCCAAACCTCTCTGGCATTAGTTGCCCAGTCGGCCACAAGAGGAGGAGGTGCAGCAGCGGGAAACGGTACCGGTACCCTAGGGTGTTGCCCATTATTGAGTACGAACGGTGTCTGCCCAGTGGCCTCAGCCAGCGAATTGTTAAGGGCAAATTCTGCCCAGGGTAGGAGGGAGGACCAGTTATCGTGGTTCTCAGCAACAAAGTGTCGAAGGTATATAATCATGGATTGATTGGTACGCTCAACCAAACCATTGGTCTCCGGATGGTATGCCGAAGAGAGATTCAACTCAATTTGCAGAAGGCTACAAAGATCTCGCCAGAAACGGGAAGCAAATTGCGGGCCTCTATCACAAATGATACGATCTGGCATCCCGTGAAGCCTAAAGACATGCTTGAGGAATAGTTTGGCTAGTACCCTAGAAGATGGGATTCTCGATAACGGTACGAGATGAACCATCTGGGAGAAATGGTCCGTAATGACCCACACAAATCTATGTCCCTGTGAACACGGAAGATCACCCACAAAGTCCATGCCTACCACCTCCCATGGTCTATCTGGCACTGGTAAAGGATGCAAGAGCCCAGCCGGTCTCTGCCGTAACGGACGGTTGCGAGCACACGAGTAGCAGGAACCGACATATATCTTGACGTGGCTGGCTAAGTGTGGCCACCAATACCACCTCTCGAGTAACTCTCGTGTCCGTCTAATACCAAAATGCCCACCCACCTTTGAGGTGTGGGCCCACGACAGTATATCATTCTGTCGATCCGGCGGAACAAAGGTCTTGCCCGGTGGGATTTGGTCTAACGTCACAGGGGAGAGCGTATGAAAAACGCTGGAGGGAAGGATAAGACGAGGTTCGTCAATCTCTTCCTGGGTAGAAACCATAGAGCGAGACAGGGCGTCTCCCTTGTTATTCTTACTCCCAGACAGATAGTTGATGGAGAAGTGAAAGCGGGAGAAAAACAAGGACCAGCGGGCTTGGCGAGGATTCAGACGCTGAGAGGTTTGTAAGTACATCAGATTCTTATGGTCTGTATAGACCTGGAAAGGATGTTTCGCTCCTTCCAGCAAGTCACGCCACTCCTCCAAGGCTAATCTCAGGGTGAGCAGTTCCCTATCCCCAATGGTATAGTTTCTCTCTGCCGGTGAAAAGGTTTTAGCAAAGAAGAAACACGGCCTTTTTCTACCTGCACCGTTCTTTTGATACAAGACCGCACCAGCACCCACTGAAGAGGCATCAACCTCCAAGAGGAAGGGCTTATTCTCATCGGGTCTTTGAAGAACGGGAGCAGTTGAAAAGTGTCTTTTTACTGCCTCAAAAGCCTGGGATGTCTCAGTAGACCAGACTTTTGGATTAGCACCTTTCTTGGTCAAGGCCACCAAAGGGGCCACCAAAGTAGAGAAATGGGGTATGAACTGCCTGTAATAATTTATGAATCCTAAGAAGCGTTGCACCGCCTTTAAGGAATGAGGTTCGGACCATTCCAGGACAGCAGAGAGCTTCGCAGGATCCATAGCCAGACCCTCTTGTGAGATAATGTAGCCCAAAAAAGGCAAGGATGACTGCTCGAATACACATTTTTCGAGTTTAGCAAACAAAGAGTGCTCCCTTAAACGGGAAAGGACACGAACGACATCCTGACGATGAGTCTCCAGATCAGGAGAAAAAATCAGGATGTCGTCCAGATACACCACGACGGAGGATAACAGTAAATCCCTGAACACATCATTTACGAAGTCCTGAAATACTGCGGGTGCATTACATAAACCAAAAGGCATGACGAGGTATTCATAGTGACCGTCTCGGGTGTTAAAAGCGGTCTTCCATTCGTCACCCTCTCGAATTCGTACCAAGTTATACGCACCCCGCAGATCCAACTTCGTAAAAACCTGAGCTCCCCTCAGTCTGTCAAAGAGCTCCGAAATTAAAGGTAACGGGTATTTGTTCTTTATCGTGATTGCGTTGAGACCCCTGTAATCTATGCAGGGACGCAAATCACCCTCTTTCTTCCGAACAAAGAAAAACCCAGCTCCCGCGGGAGAGACAGACTTCCGAATGAACCCCTTCTCTAAACTCTCTCTTATATAGGTCGACATGGCCTCAGACTCAGGTATTGACAGGGGGTAAACCCTGCCCTTAGGTGGAACCGAACCTGGGATAAGGTCTATGGCACAGTCATACGGCCTATGGGGTGGAAGAACCTCAGCACCCTGTTTGGAGAACACGTCAGCGAAATCCAAATAGGGTGTAGGTATGGGAGAGAGATCAGTTGATGCAACTGCCACGACCTTAGGTGGTAAGGGAAGACATCGGGACTGACATTTCGAACCCCAACTAATAATGCTATCGGACACCCAGTCAATTAGAGGAGCATGGGTCCGAAGCCATGGGAGACCCAGAAGAACGTCGTCTATACCCTCAGGCAAAACAAGAAAAGAAATCTCCTCTATGTGACCCTGAGACAGGGAAAGGCGAAAGGGAACTGTCCTCAATGTAATGGAGTCAGACAACATAGTCCCATTAACAACACGGACAGGAATAGGCGCCTCTAACATGATAGAGGGAATATTGTGCCTCTTTACAAATCCTGAGGACACAAAAGTCCCGTCAGCTCCGGAATCCACAAAAGCCATAATAGGCCATGTATTCTCAGAGAATGAGAGCTGACCTGGGATACTACACTTAGAGGGTGCAGAAGACGTCTCTAGTAACCCCCCTCTAATGGTTACTAGGCCTGGGAGTTTCCCTGACGGCTAGGACACTTGTTGGCATAGTGCCCAGCCTCACGACATACGTAACATATAGGAGGACCAGACTTGCGTAGTCTGGAGGACGTATGACCTAACTCCATAGGAGTGGGAGATGTTTCAGATGCTGAGGAAGATGGTAGTGGACCCTCAACAACTGGTATAGCCCGAAGCTTAGGGCGTGAGGAAGAGACCTCGAGTCTACGTTCCCAAGGCGTACGTCGATCCTCGTTGCTACTGTGATCAAGTCCTCCAGAGAAGCAGGGACCTCACGAGTAGCAAGAGCATCCTTGACATAGCCTGCCAACCCTCTCCAGAAGATAGGAATCAACACCTTCTCTGGCCAATCTAGTTCTGCCACCAGAGTTCTAAAAGCAATGGCATAAGAACTAGTGGATAACGAACCCTGAGACAGATCTAACAGTCTCAGAGCCGCATCATGGGTAACCTGCGGACCCATGAATACCGCCTTAAGAGCATCAAGAAAGTCTTGATGTCTCAGAGTAACCACATCAGAGCGCTCCCATAGGGGAGTCGCCCATTCTAAGGCTTTGTCCTGAAGTAAGGAGATGATAAAGCCTACTCTGGACCTCTCCGTAGAGAAGCGAGAAGAGTTGACCTCTAGGTGTATCTGACACTGACTAATGAAACCACGACATGATCTGGCATCGCCAGAATATCTGTTTGGCAGAGCAAGTCGAGGATCATGTGCAGATGTCACCATGGTCTGAGGTTTATCCTCTATACTCTTGAGCCGCGACTCAAGTACTTGTATGTAACGGTGTAACTGCTGATATTCTGCCATAACTGCCAGACCCTTGGCTCAGTCCTAATGTTACGGGGGGCTGTCTGATAATAAAACCTAAAGGAATATCAGACAGTCAGGGTCCACCGTGCAAAGACTCTGCTGCAGACTATGGCAGAGTGCAATACCTCTGTTAAACTCACAGAGGAATATAATTAGTAAATAAGGCAATTCCTCCCTTACTTGGAGGGTGTGTGGAATGGTCTCTGTTAATGATCACAGAGACAAAAGCAGTGAGTGTGAAATGGCACCTACCTAGGTCCGTTCCTCTAGTGGTGCAAGGAGACGGACAGCAGCGTAAGCCGCACAAAGCTCCTACCTGCGTTCGCTCCACTAGTGTGCGAGGACACGAACCACTAGATATGGCACCTGCCTAGGTCCGCTCTTCTAGTGGTGCAAAAGAGACGGACAGCAGCGTAAGCCGCACAAAGCTCCTACCTGCGTTCGCTCCACTAGTGTGCGAGGACACGAACCACTAGATATGGCACCTGCCTAGGTCCGCTCTTCTAGTGGTGCAAAAGAGACGGACAGCAGCATAAGCCGCACAAAGCTCCTACCTCTGTTCGCTCCCCTAGAGTGCGAGGATACGAACAACTGCCAGACGCAGTAAAAGGAACGTTACCCTAGCGGCAACGTCCACCTACGAGTAGAATCACAAGGCCCAGCCAGACCATGTGCCTCAGGCACCTGCCTATGTCCGCTCCCCTAAGAGGTAAGGATACGGACTGCAGCCGAAGCTGTAAGGTATAAGAACGCTACCCTGCCGGTAGCGCTCACCTAGCATAGACAGAGAGATGCCTAGAGGAACGTGCACAGAGCGTCTACTCTCATGCTTGAACCAAGAGGACTGAGCGCCATGCGGCGTGCGTCAGGGTCTTATATAGACTCTGTGCCTCATCCAAGATGGAGGACACCAGAGCCAATCCGCTGCCAGAACGACAGGAATGACGTCACGCTGGCCTATCACTGAGCAAAGCGTCACAAGCACATGACCAGCGACCAATCGACATAGAAGGTGTCAGAGACATGTGACCACGTGTCACAAGCACATGACCAGCGGCCAATCGGCATAGAAGGTGTCAGAGACATGTGACCTCGTGTCAGTGATGATGTCACCTGCACATGTGCAATGGCTTCAAGATAGGACTTAGTCTCCAGCGCTTGCACATGTGCAGTAGCAAGAAATCTGGACATAGTCTCCAGTGCTCGCACATGTGCAGTAGCAAGAAATCTGGACATAGACTCCAGTGCCACAGCAACCGTAACAATCGCCCTGTTTACTCAGTATCTAGAAATCGTGTGACTTTTTCAACACCATTTAGCACTGATTTTTTTCAAATTAAACAGACCATCCAGCGTTTTATCCCCCTTTTACGTCAGGACCCCATACTAAATTCAGTTCTTCAGCCGGGGATCAATATAGTAGCCAAGAGAGCTCGTATCATTGGGAACCTTATGGCACCCAGCATGTTCACATCTAAGAAATGTAACAGAACCTGGCTCAGTGTCTCTGGGTCTTATAAATGTGGGTCCGGCCGTTGTGGCCTTTGCAGGTTCATGCACAATACCAAATCCCTATTAGGGAATAATGGGGAAAGCTTTGTAATTCGATCATTTATTAATTGTGCTTCTGCACATGTGGTCTATGTGGCAACGTGCACACTATGCCGCAAGGGCTATGTCGGCTGCACCTCTAGAGCACTTAGAACCAGGATCTCTGAGCACGTCCGCATACCTCCAGCAGCTCATGACAGGACCTCCTTAAGCTATGTTGCATTGGTGAAGAAACGCTCCTTATCTGGTCTGACCAGGCACTACATTGAATGTCATTCAGCGGATTTTTCTTCCTTAGTGATCACGGGTATAGAGTCTGTTCCCAGACCCCCTCGTGGGGGGGACTGGTTCCAAGCCCTGCTTTTGGCAGAGGCAAAATGGATTTTGAAGCTAAATACAAGATACCCAGGTGGCTTTAACTATCGCTCCGATTTGCGATTTATTTTTTAGATCGATAGATATAGAATAATTTCTGATCCGTTTTCTGACATTCAATGAGGTGCTTTTATGCTTATGTGTTTGTTCTAGTCATTCTTTGATGAAATTCATCCATTCCTGCACGGATGCCATAATTCGGACATATTGTAATGAGCATTCCTTCAGTCAAGCTCCACACATGTTTCATCCTGATGTATATATATTTTTTTTTTATGGTGTTTTTATCGTCAGACGATATGCACATATTGGAGCTTGCTTATTTATATTGAACATGTCTTCCCCCCCCCCCCCTTTTTTTCACTGGAGGAGCTGCTTTTTGATATACTTTGCAAATATTGTTGAGAACCTTATAAATTTACATTTTATTTAACTTGTGATCTCCATATAATTTACTTATCAACCTAGGGTTGGGTCCTTTGGTAACTAACCCACATAATCTAATTTCATTTTTAGCTCTATCTGTATCATGAAATTTTTCGTTTCTATTCTTATGAATATATAGGGGCTTGTATTTGCAGCCCTATTGCAATTTCAGGTCAGCTCCTCTATTGAAATGATTATTAATATATCAATGAATGTTTTATGGTTTATCACGCACTATTTACTAAGGATTATATTGACCCAGTATGGTGTTCCTTTTGTCCATATGCATGGCGATGTTCACCTGTTTTTTCATGCAATCATGACATCCCGCCCCTCCCTTCCACCCATCCAGCGGGTCAGTCTATTTTAGTAACGTTATAACCTAAACAAACTTTCCTATGACCGGAAGGGGTCCACAAGAAATATAGAACCTAAAATTATGTAGCCCCAAGTTACCAATAAATAGAGGTGGGGATACAAAAAGAGAGGACCACGGATAATCAGAGTGAAATACAAATTTTATTAAATGTAAATGTAAAGGTGATACAGGACACACAGTGGTGGCAGGCTAGATGGAAACAGCCTGCCAGAAAACAACCCACAGCAGTACCAGGACACACCACCAGATGGCAAAAACCTGCTGACAGGCAGCAATATAATGGAGGATTGTACAGAGTATAAAATGGCCCGTGAAAAGTCAAATAGGGACAGTGTAAAGTAAACAGTTTATGTAGGAGATCTGTAGAATCCCATAAAAGTCCCAATGGCAAGGGGGCATAAGTAGTTAATCAGTATTACCTTGCGTCATGTCAGAGCAGAGATAGTGGATGTGTCCGGTTTCCATGTATTGATTTATACCTCGGCCTTCACGATGCTTTTAATATTTCTAATAAAGATTACAGAGATTTTATCTTAAAGAAGAATCAGTGCCGGCTCATCCTTTTCTTCTCTGCCTTCTTCCATAAGCCTAGAATGTATGGGCTGCAGTCAGGCCCTGGATGTCAGGATCTGTATAGAGCCCGTACATTCTAGTATCTACCCACAGGGCATCAGGCAGTGGGATTTAAAGTGCCGGCAGCCGGGAAAAGTGCCCGAGGGCTGCATAAAAAGTTGTCACGGGCCGTATACGGCCCGTGGGCCGGGGGTTCCCCACCCCTGACTTACTGTATTAATTTTTCTAAAAATAAAATATTTCTATATTTGATATGTGGAATTACTGTCTAGTCCTGTTTTTGTGAATGACAATCACAGGACCTTGCACATAGATTTGCAGATAGAGCATGTAGCAGGACACAGATTCGGAAGGGCTATCAAACAGCAATCTCGGTTTTTAGAGATTATTTGTCGTACAGCAGTCAGCATAAAAAATGTGTGAATAATGACAACCAGGAACGATTTATTACAACCTTTCAGAAACCTAGAGAAACATTGGAACATTTTATTGTCGGATGTTACACTAAAAAAGATTTTACCATCAAGACCTTCTGTAGTTGCTAGAAGATTACAAAATTTAAAAGACACACTAATACACAGCCACTATGATTCCAATCAGATATTCAAACCTGAAATACCACAGTCTGTTAAAAATATATCCCTTAAATATATTTTTCTTCAAATACGTGATAAGCGCATGAAAGAGAAAACTTCAAAAAAAGTAGAAAAATAAATAGATGTATTTATATCTAATAAAATGGTTGCCAAATTCAATTACAGAAAAGAAAAACAAAGAAATAGTATTCTTTGTTAGCTTACATAAAGAGTTCGATAATAGTTCATACTGAATCAATAGAAATCTTCATCCATCTTTCATTGATTCCTGAATGGTTAGGCAAGCCTTAGATACTGTAGACCTGACAGGCATATGTTACTTTGTCTTGGGTGAATGGGCTGGATGGATGGATCAGCTTCGACATGTGTAGATCGACTCCCGGAGCAAGAGTGAGAGCCCCCTTGCCCCCCACCATTTGTCATTATATATGCAGCTATGTGAGCAAGGATGGTTGACCTTAGGGAGATCAACATCCACCACTGCGGAGACACCATCACGTGTTTCTCAACGCAGTGATTCTAGAGCAATGCCCCCTGGGAAATATTCAAAGCAAGAAGGCCTGCGGAGACACCATCATATGTTTCTCAATGCTGGCAGGAAATATACAGGATATATGCAGCTGTCCAATCCATATAGGGTGATTTTGCTGAACGCATGAGGTCACTCACTAGCAGCTTCCAAAGCTATATATTTATATATATGACTATGTCAGCAACTATCTATAGTCAATACAGACTCAAAATATTAATTCCTTATAAATACTGTTATCAATAAGCTATGCCCTTCAATATAGACATGACTGTCATCATATATAATATGTTCCATTATAAAGTGTTTGATATCTAGATGTATTAATTTTAATGTTTTTACAATTCCCCCTTGAAGCGGGTAAATTATTAATTAAACCCCCAAAATAAATTAATACATCATTAAAATAACAGATCTTTCCTTTTTTGGTGATAGTGGATTAATGTCTATAATAATGATGAATAATAATCAATTTGCATTATTCATGGTGTATGTTCAACAATATAATAATGTGGATTCATATTATGGTAGGCCATGACTGATAATCATATAAAATACATAATTATACTTTCCTAAAACTAAAAAAGATGCAAAACAGATCCGGTCACCATCTGATGTCCTCTGGGATGATGTCTTCTTATCTCCAATGTAATCTGGCATAAACACGTCTTTTGAAATAAATCTTTTGATAAAAAATGATTGGTTATCGATTTGATACTGTCCAATATTGCATTTATCATTGTTAGATCCATAAACTTTATTCTTTATTGCAAAGTCCATATATTTAATCAAAGTCCATAATTTAATGTTGATAAACCACAGTTCATAAGTGTAGAAAAATAGCATAGGCCTCTGATATATGTGCAGTGTAATTTACATTAGTCACCCTTATCCTCTGTGCTGCCTGTTGTCATTCTTAGAACAGGTGTTGAGACGTTCTTGGTCAGCATGACAGGGGTTAACTTTAACACTCTTTTACTCTCCCTGGTAAGTGTGGTGAGGTCTTAATGCACAGAACATGTGTCAGGGTTGCATCCTAGCACCATAAGATCACCATCTTGCTGAGGTCCAGAAGCGGTAAGTGCATTGTATTTAACACAGTCTTATTTGAGATGTTACCTTTTGGACCTTTGAGTATCAGCTTTTGCAACATTTTGTGGAATCCCTTTTAACTTTAAAAATTAATAAAAGTCTTTTATCTTGCTGTAATCTTGATTGAAGACTTCATTCCCTAATCTAGATACCAAATATGGCAATGATACTACCACTAATAAATGTCACAGCCTATCATAACTCTAATATTATAATACCATGTCATTATTATTATTATTATCATAAAAGTATTAATATACTTGATACTTAAAATGATGAAATAATACTGCATAATGGTATAAACGATAGTATTTTCATGTAATAACCTTTTTTTGTCATTGGTGTAATTACCTTTCCAACCCATAGGTGGCAATGTGTTTGAATATAACCAAACTGTAATCCTAAATATGAAATAATATAATATGTACATATAACATGTACCATATTATAAATATGAAAGGCAACAATGTGGCTTATTTAGTTAGATCATTTGTAAAATTCTAAACCAAAGCAAATAACTTTTTAGAAAAGACTGGATGATTCCATCAAAACACAATATTACTCATTATAAATGCTTATTATTGATTAAAAAATATAATATATTTAAATATAGGAAGGTAAACCTAGATGTACCTCGATTTTCCATCTTTATTACTCTAATTTAATTTATTTGATTTGTCTATTATTTATTAAATAACCTACTATATAAGAAAATGTGTAACTATAACCAATATTTCATCCTTATTGCGTTAACATACTAATGTAAGAATAATGTATTACTAGGAAGTAAATAATTGAATATATTGATGAATGAAGTGTTCTTTTCTTCCAAATTGGAACTTTCCCTTTTAATATGATTCATATTTAATAAAGTAATATTCTTATATTAGATATTACTTAACTAAATATTGAAGTGTTTTCTCAATTGAGATATTAAAATATAGAAGGAAAAATAAAAATTGTAGAATTAAAATTTTGATTAAAAATTTAAATATTAAATAAAAATAATCAAAATAAAAAAATAAGAATAAAAAGGAAAAATGAAAATCAGAAAAAAAAATCAAGGATAAAAGTTGGAATAAAAATAAGGCCTTCTATGTATATGACACTTATGTCCTTAATAACACATAACCTTAATATTACCAATATCTTATATGATTTCCATGCCTGTCATATCATTAACCTATAGAAATAATTAAGTCATATAACCTTGCTGACAATACTCTTCTTTAGTATGTAAAAGCATTGTGATTATACATACTTCAATTTTTCCTTTGTAGTTGAAATATTAATTATTAAAATATTGTATAGACATGTATTATAATCAAATATACATATATAATTTAGACCAAACCTTTCTCTTTTAATATCATGAAATATGATGTTATGAAAAAATTAATATATCACGATTAAATTAAATTAACATTTATGTTGTATATCTTCAAGACCATATTTACAAGTTGGGGGTTACTTGGGGAATAGTGATCACAAAATAATAAGTTTTCATGTATTCTTTAGTAAGATGTATAGTAGAGGGGCTACAAGGACACTAAACTTCAGGAAAGCAAATTTTAAACGGTTGAGAGATGATCTTAGTGCAATAAACTGGGATGATGTACTAAGTAATAAAAGTACACAAAGCAAATGGGAGACTTTTATGAGCATCCTGAATAGGGCTTGTGCAGAAAATATACCCTATGGGAACAAACATGCTAGAAATAGGAGGAAACCCCTATGGCTAAATAGAGCTGTAAGGGAAGCAATAAAAGAAAAACAGAAAGCCTTAAAAGAATTAAAGAGGGTAGGTAGTGATGAGGCATTATATAATTATAGAAAATTAAATAAAATATGTAAAAAGCAAATTAAGTTAGCTAAGTTTGAGACAGAGAGACTCATTGCGAGAGAAAGTAAAAATAATCCTAAAATATTCTTTAACTACATAAACAGTAAAAAACTGAAAAGCGATAGTGTTGGCCCCCTTAAAAATAGTCTTGGTGAAATGGTGGAAGGGGATGAGGGTAAAGCCAACCTGCTGAATGACTTTTTTTCTACGGTTTTTATACAAGAAAATGCCATGGCAGATGACATGACCAGTGATGCCATAAATTCACCCTTGAATATTACCTGCTTAACCCAGCAGGAAGTACGCCGCCGCCTCGAAATCACTAAGGTTGACAAATCTCCGGGCCCGGATGGCATACACCCCAGAGTACTACAGGAATTGAGTTCTGTGATAGATAGACCATTATTTTTAATCTTCTCAGATTCCTTAATAACAGGGTCGGTACCGCAGGACTGGCGCATAGCAAATGTGGTGCCAATATTCAAAAAAGGGACAAAAACTGAGCCGGGAAATTATAGGCCGGTAAGTTTAACCTCTACGGTTGGTAAAATCCTTGAGGGTTTCTTGAGAGATGCTATACTGGAGTATCTCAAGAAAAATAACCTTATGACAGAGTATCAACATGGGTTTATGAGGGATCGATCCTGTCAAACTAATTTGATCAGCTTCTATGAAGAGGTAAGTTCAAGCCTGGACCAGGGAAATGCAGTGGATGTTGTGTATATGGACTTTTCAAAAGCTTTTGATACGGTGCCACACAAAAGGTTGGTACATAAAATGAGAATAATGGGGATAGGGGAAAATATGTGTAACTGGGTTAAAAACTGGCTCAGTGATAGGAAACAAAGGGTGGTTATTAATGGTATGTACTCGGACTGGGTCTCAGTTCATAGTGGGGTACCACAGGGGTCAGTATTGGGCCCGCTTCTTTTCAACATATTTATAAATGACCTTGTTGGGGGCCTGCGGAGTAGAATTTCAATATTTGCAGATGATACTAAACTCTGCAGGGTAATCAATACAGAGGAGGATAATTTTATATTACAGGGAGATTTATGTAAATTGGAGGATTGGGCTGAGAAGTGGCAATTGAAGTTTAATGTAGATAAATGTAAGGTCATGCACTTGGGTAGAGGAAATAACATTTATGATTATGTACTTAATTGTAGAACACTGGGTAAAACAGACACAGAAAAAGACTTGGGTGTATGGGTGGATGGTAAACTTCACTTTAGTGGACAGTGTCAGGCAGCTGCTGCCAGGGCTAATAAAATAATGGGATGTATTAAAAGAGGTATAAGTGTTCATGAAAAAAATATAGTTCTACCTCTGTACAAGTCACTAGTGCGACCGCACTTAGAATACTGTGTACAATTCTGGTCACCGATATATAAGAAGGACATAGCTGAACTGGAGAGGGTGCAAAGAAGAGCGACCAAGATTATTAGAGGAATGGGGGGGCTGCAATACGAAGACAGGTTATTAAACTTGGGGTTATTTAGTCTGGAAAAACGAAGGCTTAGGGGAGATCTAATCACAATGTATAAATATATGAGGGGACAGTACAGAGACCTTTCCAAAGATCTATTTACACCTAGGCCTGCGACTGGAACACGGGGGCATCCGCTACGTCTTGAGGAAAGAAGGTTTAATCATAATCACAGACGAGGATTCTTTACTGTACGAGCAGTGAGACTATGGAACTCTCTGCCGCATGATGTTGTAATGAGTGATT
Organism: Anomaloglossus baeobatrachus; assembly: GCF_048569485.1. Classification (NCBI taxonomy): domain Eukaryota; kingdom Metazoa; phylum Chordata; class Amphibia; order Anura; family Aromobatidae; genus Anomaloglossus; species Anomaloglossus baeobatrachus. The sequence goes on from NW_027445050.1 coordinate 131,423, forward strand.
CACTACTAACATTTAAGCAGAGCCTGGATGCCTTTCTTGAAAAATTTAATATAACCAGTTATGTATATTAGATTTTATGACAGGGTATTGATCCAGGGAACTAGTCTGATTGCCGTATGTGGAGTCAGGAAGGAAATTTTTTCCCCATTGGAACTTGTTTGCCACATTGGGGTTTTTTGCCTTCCTCTGGATCAACATGTTAGGCTACGGGTTGAACTAGATGGACTTAGAGTCTCCCTTCAACCTTAAAAACTATGATACTATGATACTATGATATTTGAAAAGAAAATGATTACCAATCTGTGTATCAGTAAAATAAGTAACACTAGAATGTCATTCTTCAGAGTTAACCTTTGATATGGATCATGACAATCTATACTAAAGAAATATGTCTATGAATAAAATATATTCTGTATAAATTCCTTCATTATTAATACTTATGTACTATAACTTATTTATTCTAACTATAAATAAACTATAACTAAACATATAAACTTTGAAATTAAGAAGTAGTTTGTTTTTCTTTTAAACTTCAAACTCTTTGGACAAGTAATGATCATCAGCAGCTGCTCAGACAGTCAATCATTCATACACACATATATGTACACAAGACTGTAACGGTTCTTTAACATATACATCCACATAGAAAACCGTTGACAAACACATATCCCTTTTTGATTTTCCAATTTTTCTATGCGCATTTCAAAGATATGACAACTAATTTGAAGTACTTCTTGAAATATACAAATTAAATATTACATATACTCATGAGTACCAGGTACCTTTGATAATTACATACTGTACGTTTGACCTCTAACAGGACAGTCATTTATTATTAGCTCAGTAATTCAAAGTCCCATGCTTTTGATTAAAGACAAAAAACATTCCAAAAAGGCAAGCAAGTGTAAGCATTCCACTCCAAAACTCAGATTACACATATTAGTTACATTCCCAAAATAGCACTAAGGAAGATATATGTATTCATATTCCTAAAAGAAAGATGTTAAAACAACTGATCTTCCTCCTGACGATTGCTACCTGAGAAAATAATAATAATTATTTAGCATGCTTTCGCGATTTGCCTTACACATTATAACATATATATTACCTGTTTGAGGATAAAAATAAATTTATAAATAAAATGTAATACTTCATCAATTTGCTTTTACTGAGAAATTCTGAGGGAAATAAAATAATAAAATTATTATAATTTTTATGATAAAAAATGTGAAAACTTAAAATAAGCTATACTTTTTCTTATTAAATTTTAAATATTATTATTCATATACAGAGATAATAATAATACTAATAATAATAATAATTTTATGTTTATCTCTTTTTTATTGAAAAATTAAGGTTGGTTACAATAAGCAGGGCTGCAGACCAAGGCAAATCCCCAAATAGAGACAAAAAAAAACAAAACAAGAATGCAATGAAACATGAAAGGCTTTGCATGGTTGTAGCCATATACAGTTTGTTACAATAAAGAACATTTAAGAACATTTATATCATTCTGTCTTGAACCATTATAAAAGTATAAAATCCATAAATTATACCATAAACAGCAAAGATTTACCATTCATACCATAGAGGCACATAATGGTCAGTCGAAGGAAAAGAAATAAAGAGAGAAAGAAAGAGGGAAGTAGACAAAGTGAATGATGACGGGGAAAAGGATCATGGGGGAAGGGCAAGAAAGGCCGGGAATAACTAGCAGGGAAAATCTAGGTAGAGTCTCAACTCGCCCCAAAGAGGGACCTGAAGTCCGGAGAATCCAAAAAAATGACCCAGGGACTCCAGATCTTAATAAATTTTTCACTAGCATCCTGAATTTCAGCAGTGAGACTCTCCATTCTGTAAAGGGAGGCCATCTCCTCAAGCCACTCATCCAAGGCGGAGGCACGGGTGGACCTCCAGTGTCTGGGGATCACGGCTCGAGCAGCCGCTAGACAAAACCGCAATAGTCCCATTTTCTGAGAATTTACAGACCCCGGTAGGATAGATAAGAGAGCGATTTGTGGAGAACCAGAGAGGGCCTCCCCACTAATGTTATTGTATGCCGAGAAGACCCCACTCCAAAAAGGCTTAATGAGGCTACAGCTCCACCATATATGCAACATATCCCCCCTCTCGTGATTACACCGCCAATATCTGTCTGACACTGAAGGGAAGATTGCGTGTAGGGCATGAGGGCAGCGGTACCAGCGGGTGAGAATTTTATAACCCTTTTCCTGGACCGAACAAGCCCTAGAAAATTTGTGAGTGAAAAGAAAAGCAGTCCTCCATTCCTCAACCCGGATAGTCACGCCCAAGTCTCTACTCTATCCCCCCACAAATTTGAGCTCATCCACATCCCCCTTCTGGATCAAAAGGTTATAGATAAGGGACAGGGTATGTCCCGGAGCCTCTTCCAAAAGAAAGAGCTTTTCAAACGAGGAGGGGGGGCAGCATAAAGTGCCTCCTGGCCTGATCCGGTCAAGAAAGACCCGATCTGGAAGTATTCAAACCAGGGTATGGCCCCTCCCAAGACAGAGGTAGAGAGCAAGTCGTATGTGGGCAATGGGGATCCCTGAAGTATGTGAAAGAATCGCACGTCCCCGCTCCTCCTCCGGCACAGGAAAACATCGGGCCCAACAGCCGGGGCAAAATCTGGGTTTGAAAAGATAGGGGAGAGGGGACCGCGCCCCCTGGACAGACGACCCCTTTTGGTTTCTAAATCCCACGTCCTCAATGTCGCCCTCAAGAGATCAACCTCAGAGAGAGGCTGGCCCCTGGAGCCCGAGCTAATCCAAGGGAGGTAACGCAAGGGGATCTCGTGGTCCATTTCTTCTAGGCTTACCCACTGCTTTGTGGCCCCATGATATTGCCAATCTAGTAATCGCATCAGTAGAGCCGCTTTCTGATAGAGTTTAAGGTTGGGCAATCCAGCCCCCCCCCGGCTTTTAAGTCTGCAAAGGGTAGTGAAGCTTATCCTCGGGCGCTTACCTCCCCACACGAAGCGCGTGATAACTGACTGCAGGCTGGAGAAAAAGGCCGCAGGAGGAACCAAGGGGACCGTCTGGAACAAGTACAAAAAGCGAGGCAAAACGTCCATTTTGATAACATTTATTCGTCCAAACCAGGATAGTCTTTTACTATTGTATGAGGTAAGATCCTTTCTTGTCCTGTTGAGAAGGGGAAGGTAGTTAAGCTGATATAGTTTTGAGAGATCCACGGGGACTGTTATCCCTAAGTAAGTAATGGCGGAGTCCTGCCACTTGAAGGGGAAATTTTTCTTGATATGATCCACCTCAGCATCAGGGAGATATATGTTTAATGCCTCGGATTTGGGGTAATTGACCTTAAAGTTGCTGAGGTGACTGAATTTTTCAAACTCTTGAATAAGTGAGGGGAAGGAAAGGCGAGGCTGTGAAATGAACAGAAATAGATCATCTGCGTAAAGAGCTGCCTTGCATTCCCCA